>NC_088872.1:32316416-32396416 GCF_032884065.1 Artemia franciscana | reverse complement strand
GATCCACTTATTAATTCAAGTAGTTTTTATTTATTGGCAATCTCAGGAAGTTGATATCTTAAACTTAGTCATTGATACTGACTTGCCATTACACAAACTTACCATTTATAATAGTTAACAATCAGCTACAAGAAAAAATATACAACTATCAACAAACAGAAATAATAGTTACCATTGATAAATAGTTAACTATCAGCTATAAATGAAAAGAATTATCACCTTAAAGGTTTTTTTGTTTTCAGCACGTGTTTTTAGATTTTTGGTTATTATATGTCAGGGTTCGCTTTTTTAAGTAAATATTAAGTAATCTATGTTGTGTAACAAAAAAAAATTAAGTTTTATTTTATTAAATGGCTGCACGGAGAAACGTTGTTTTAATATTTAAATAGGTTATGTACAATTAGAATTAGTTCAGTGATGTAGAGCCAGTAGCAGAAATAATTTCTCGTCCCTAGAGTAAGCCAACTTTAAATACATTTTACATCGTAGAGAAAAGTCGAATAATTTAAAATGATAATGGAAACATTTTAGTAAAAATGAAAAAAGGTGGAAGACAAGTTGGGAATATACATCAACAAGAGTAAAGTAATATAAATCGCAAAGACCATTCAAGTAGGTGGTGGCAGCAAGCATATGAATAAATCTTGCTAATTCTGGCCAAAACTCTAAAAAGAGGAGTTTTGATAAAAACATATGCATAAGAAAAATAGGGTTTAAGTGAAAGTTATAAAAACAAAAGATTTATGAAGTTTCAGTTGCCTACAAAAGTTAAGAACTTGAGAACATTTGCCTAATTTTTGAAAAAGGAGGAAAATGACCCCAGAAAGGGAGATGATCTTGATGAAATGTACATCATCTAATATCATAGAACAATAGTTCAATGGTTTCAAGCACCCATCTGTAAAATGTGAAGTTTTTTATCTGACATCATTAAATAGAAATAAAAGTTTTTCGGTATTAAAGCTTAAGGCGAACGAAAATTATGCTTTAATTTAGGGAGCTCCCTCCTCAATTCCTCGATATTTACGCTAAATTTTGACTTGTTACCCCGAATGCATTGAAAACCACTGTTCAGACACATAAACATCGAATAAAAAGTATTTTAAATTGAAGAGCTAATTGATGCGCATTCGCTTTAAACAATCCGAAATCATGTTCAAACGTTTTAAGATACAATTGATAAATACAGCACTTTGTTTAGCCCTTAACTACATTTTATACACTCATAAATACTTTGAGTAAGGCGCTGTGCAATTTTGGCGTTAAAATAGGGGTTTGAGGAGGGGTTCCCACTGATATACGGAGTAACTTCTATTCGTTTGAAATTATTGTTGTTCTTCGCTTTCGTTTCAAAAACCTTGTTGTGTTATTTAATTATAAACCAAGAACACACGGGATATTTTTTTCTCTATGCAAATTAAAAGTTTTTTGGGTGTCAGGATGATCGGAAATCTTGTAACATTGTAAATGTGTGTATATTTGTTTTTGGCAAATGCCTAATTGCTTAAACCGGTTCAATAACAAAACGTTTATGATTGTCTATGACAGAAGGATATATTCTGGTAATTCTTTATCTATACCAAAGTTTGGATCCTGAAATAACAGAAAAGAAAAAAAAGATAAAAGAAAAAATCCTGAAAAATTCAACAACATAATGGATGTTTGATTCGAAATACGTGTACTGCTGTATATTTGGGATGTGGAAGGTTAAAAGTTCAGGTGCTCACCCCTTACCTCCGAAATATCACAATTTTCCATATTTTCTGCACCAGCAGAATCTGTTTCAAACTTTTTCAAACAGTTTCAAACTTTTCAACAGTTGAACAAGAAATTATGCCTACTTACTTGACCTACATCTTTGCCTTGGCCATTTATTAATTAAAACGTTTGAAAGTTTCCTTAATAATCAGTTTACCATGTTGGAATACTGTGCAGAGTCAATCAAACACTTCATGGTAACGAACTACAGTAAGGAGCGACCCGGCTCAATAGTAACCAAAACTCTAAAAAATGAAATTTTGATGCCAATAGTTACATCAAAAGAATCGCAGTTTAATGCTGATTTTAAATATATAAGTTTCATCAAGATTAGTCTTACCCGTCAAAAGTTACGAGCCTGAGAAAATTTGCCTCATTTTAGAAAATAGGGGGAATACCCCCCTAAAAGTCATACGATCTTAACGAAAAGCACGCCATGAAATTCACCGTATCAGAGAACCTTATTGTAGAAGTTTCAAGCCCCTATCTACAAAAATGTGGAATTTCGCATTTTTTGCCAGAAGACAAATCACGGATGCGTGTTTATTTGTTTTTTTTTTTTTCCAGAGGTGATCGTATCGACTCAGTGGTCCTAGAATGTCGCGAAAGGGCTCATTCTAACGGAAATTAAAAGTTCTAGTGCCCTTTTAAGTGACCAAAAAAATGGAGGGCACCTAGGCCCCCTCCCACGCTCGTTTTTCCCCAAAGTCACCGGATCAAAATTCTGCGATAGACATTTTATTCACCATAGTCGGGAAACCTAGTAACTATGTCTTTGGGGACGACTTACTCCCCCGCAGTCCCCGTGGGAGGGGTTGCAAGTTACTAACTTTGATCTGTGTTTATATATAGTAATGGTTACTGGGAAATGTACAGACGTTTTTACTGGGATTTTATTGGTTTGGGGGGAGAGTTGAGGGGGGGTTACATGGGAGGAACTTCTCATGGGGGAAGAGACTTTCAATGGAGGGGGCGCAGGATTTTCGAGCATTATTTTGAAAAAAACAATGAAAAAATAAATATGAAAAGTTTTTTATACTGGAAGTGAGGAGCAGCATTAAAACTTAAAACGAACAGAAATTATTACGCATATGAGGGGTTTACCTCCTCGTAATACCTCGCTCTTTAAGCTAAAGTATTTTTAGTAATTTCAATTATTTATTCTACGGCCTTTGTGATTCAGGGGTAAGTTTTAAGTTTTTCTTAAGGAATTGGGACAAATTTTAAGCTTTAGTGTAAAGAGCGAGGTATCGACGAGGGGTGAGCCCCCTCATATACGCATAAAAAATATACGAATATAGAAGTTCGCTACGTAAGTTAATTCGTAAGTTACGTATATTTTTTACCGATGAAAACTTTAGTAAAAAATTTAAAGTTATAGTTGCCTTTTTAAGTAATCAAAAAATTAGAGGGCAACTAGGCCTCCTCTCTCGCTCCTTTTTTCTCAAAATCTTCCGATTAAAACTATGAAAAAGCCATTTAGTCCAAAAAAATTAATATGTAAATTTCGTTTTAATTATTTTTGCGCGGAGAGCCAAGATAAAAAAATGCATTAATTCGAAAACGTCCAGAAATTAAACAAAAAAAAACAAGTTTTTTTAAATGAAAGTAAGGAGCGACATTAAAACCTAAAACGAACAGAAATTACTCCGTATATGAAAGGGGCTTTTCCTCCTCAACGCCCCGCTCTTTAAGCTAAAGTTTTTTACTGTTTTAAAATGTAGAGTTAAGAGAAAGAGTCAAATTTTAGCGTAAAAAGCGGGGCGTTGAGGAGGAAAAGCCCCTTTTATATACGGAGTAATTTCTGTTTGTTTTAAGTTTTAATGTCGCTCCTTACTTTCATTTAAAAAAACTTTTTTTTTGTTTAATCGTTTTATTAGAACCGGGACGTCGGCTTAGCCTTCAAGCTATCGGGACTTCGGCTGTGCTACAAGGATACATATTTGTGACTTATTTGCTTATAGTATTGTTTCCCTTAAAGTAGTAGAGCTTTTTATCCTAATAGTTATCATTGTTCAATAACACATTATTGCTCTACTACCCTCAGCGCTCTTTAATTTAGTTAATTGATGTCTATAATCTTTTCGTATTCAAATGCACATATATACATCACTTCTATCGTGTTTCACCCTAAAGCGCTCAATTTGTAGAGCCTATACTTATGTTTAATTTTGAATTTTGCGAATCCTGTTTGTGCTTCATGTCCCAGGAATTAATTTAATTATTTTATCTCATTGTGAACGACTTTAAAGAATGTTCACTGTTAATCATCGTGCCAAATTTGATGCCACCAAATGTTTTATATTCCACCATTTTTGTAATGTATGCTGATGTAAATATTCTCTTCCATGTTGATTGATTGAATCAGAGTGAAGGTAAAAGAAAGGCTTCAATTATCTTCTGTAAGATAAAATATATGGGGATGGGTAAATTACCTCAGAATAAGCAATTTTTAACTACTGCAATTGCCTCAAAATGTAACGGAATAAGTAATTACAGTTCTTTTTTTTTATAATAACTTCTTGAGAGTAAATAGCTATCCACCAGTTTGTGGTAACGAGCTGTAAGGAGCGACTCGGCGAAATAGTAACCGAAATTGAAAAAGGATCTTCGATTGCAATTACTACACCAAAAGAATTGGCTTTTTATGGTGATTCCAAATGTATAAAGTTGATTAATGTTACCCATCAAAAGCTACAAGCCTGAGAAAATTTGTCCAATTTTCAAAAAAGGGAGGAAACGCCCCCAAATTGTCAAGATTCTAAATGGAAATTAAACCAACAGATTCAGCATATTAGAAAATAGAAGCTCCTATCTATACAAATGTTGAACTACAACGGAAAAACCCTACTTCGAAACAAACATTGAAACTAAAATAAGGACCCTTTCGAAGTCCTTATTTTAGTTTCAGTGTTTATTTTGAGGTTTGGTTTTATATTGTACTTTGGACTTTTATCTGCATTTTTTTATCGTCTCTGATAATATTCCACCTGACAAGCGATTAGCCTTTAAGAATGCTTTACATAAAATGAAATTGTGAAATACCATTCAGTATTTTTTATTCAGTTACCCTTTCATCGTTACTTTAAAAGGGTCCTTATTTTGGTTTCAGTGTTTATTTTGAGGTTTGGGTTTTATGGCACTTGGTATTAACCAAGTGACATATAGCAATCCCAAATTCTGTCGGTCTGTCTGTCGGTCCCGGTTTTGCTACTTTAGGCACTTCCAGGTAAGGTAGGACGATGAAATTTGGCAGGCCTATCAGGGACTGGACCAGATTAAATTAGATATAGTCGTTTTCCCGATTTGACCATCTGGGGGGAGTGGGGGCCAGTTAATTCGAAAAAAATAGAAAAAATGAAGTATTTTTATCTTATGAGCGGGTGATTGGATCTTAATGAAATTTGATATTTTGAATGATATTGTGTCTCAGAGCTCTTATTTTAAATCCCGACCGGATCTGATGACGTAGGGGGGAGTTGGAAGGGGAAAACCTAAAATCTTGGAAAACACTTAGAGTGGAGGGATCGGGATGAAACTTGATGGGAAAAATAAGCACAAGTCCCAGATACATGATTGACACAATCGGAACGGATCCGCTCTCTTTGGGGTAGTTGGGGGGGGGGGTATTTCTGAAAAATTAGGAAAAAATGAGGTATTTTCAACTTACGAACGGGTGATCGGATCTCAATGAAATTTGATGTTTAGAAGGATATCGTGTATTAGAGCTCTTATTTCAAATCCCGATCGGATCTGGTGACATTGGGGGAGGGGGAGTTGGGAGGGGGAAACCTAAAACTTGGAAAACACTTAGAGTGGAGGGATCGGGATGAAACTTGGTGGGAAAATAAGCACAAGTCCTAGATACATGATTGACATAACCGGAACGGATCCGCTCTCTTTATAGTTGGGGGAGGGGTTAATTCTGAAAAATTAGAAAAAATGAGGTATTTTTAACTTACGAACGGGTGATCGGATCTCAATGAAAATTGATATTTAGAAGGATATTGTGTCCCAAAGCTCTTATTTTAAATCCTGACCGGATCTGGTGACATTGGGGGAAGTTTGGGGTGGGGAACCTAAAATCATGGAAAACGCTTAGATTGGAGGGATCGGGATGAAACTTTGTGGGAAAAATAAGCAGAAATCTTACATACGTGATTTACATAATTGGAACGGATCCGCTCTATTGGGGGGGGGGTTAATTCTGAAAAATAAGAAAAAATGACGTATTTTTAACTAACGAAGGAGTGATCGGATCTTCATGAAACTTCATATTTAGAAGGACCTCGTAACTCAGATCTCTTATTTTAAATCTCAACCGGATCAAGCATAATTGGGGGTGGGGCAGTGGGGGGACCGGAAATCTTAGAAATTACTTAAAGCGGTGAGATCAGGATGAAACTGGATGGGAAGAATAGAAACCTGTCTAAGATATGTGACTAACATAACCGGACCGGATCTACTCTCTTTGGTGGATTTGGGGGAGGGGGGGGGGGTAATTTTGAAAATTGAGGTATTTGTAACTTTCGAAAGGGTGACCAGAGCTTAATGAAATTTGATATTTAGAAGGATCTTGTGCTTTAAAGCTCTAATTTTAAATTCCGACCAGATCCTGTGACATTGGGAGGAGTTGGAGGGGGAAACTGGAGTTCTTGGAAAATGTGAAAATTGGGGTATTTTTATCTTATGAATAGATGATCGGATCTTAATGAAATTTGATTTTTAGAAGGAATTAATGTCTCAGAGCTCTTATTTCAAATCCCGACCAGATCTTTTGACATTGGGGGGAGTTGAAGGGGGAAATCTTGGAAAAACACTTGGAGTGGAGGAATCGGGATGAAGCTTGGTGGATAGAATAAAGAAATGTCCTTGATACATGATTGACAGAATCGTACTGGATTCGCTCTCTTTGGGGGAGTTGGGGGAGGGGTTAAGTGATTTGGCGAGTTTGGTGCTTCTGGACGTGCTAGGACGATAAAAATTGGTAGGCGTGTCAGGGAGCTGCACAATTTGACTTGATAAAGTCGTTTTCCCAGATTCTACCATCTGGGGGGCTAAAGGGAGAGGAAAAATAAGAAAAAATTAGGTATTTATAACTTACGAGTGGGTGATCGGATCTTAATGGATTTTGATATTTAGAAGGACATCGTGACTCAGCGCTCTTATTTTAAATCCTGACCGGTATTAAGCCTCTTATTTTCCTTTTTAAATCAATCTATTGATTCATAGAATTTTGTTAGAGCTCATACCGTATAATCTCTTGGCTCTTAGCTCTTCTCGCCTCGTCACAAGTGCCATATGAGCTCTTAGCTCTTATTATATTGTCCTTCGGACTTCTATCTGCATTTTTTTTATTATTATTCAGCACTGATGACGGTTGAGCGGAGGTCTCAACCTAAATATTTGCATAACTTTTTCTTCTGTTTTTCTCTAGCTGTTATTGTCCTCGTTTCTCTCTTCTTTGCAATTTTTGTTTTGGCATGATTAGCCGGTGTGGTCTCAGAAATTATTTATGAAAGTTCTAATGCTCTTTTTAAGAGTCAGAAGTGATTGGAGGGTAACTACAGAATTGTATAACCACATACAGGAGTAGGGCTACTGCCCCCTAAATCTTCTGAATGTCAGAACGACATGTATGCTTACTGAAGCGAATGTATTTTCAACATTTTTCTCTTTTAATTCAAAACTTTTGAAATTATAAATTGCCAAGACTTTCAAGGATTGCTAACATTATACATTGAACAATCAGTCTACTTTCATCAGCTCTTTCCAGTAATCTTGATTACAATGGTAAATTTTGCTTTTCTTTTTTGATTGATGATTTGAACTGCAATCAAAACAAACAAGTTCGGTATTTCAGCCTTCCAAATCCCCTCTATGTCAGAATACCATTGCACTTTATATTGCCCAAATATATTTTCCATAATAGGCTATTGTATTTATTATATAATTTTCAAAATGCTATTACCGCATCCAGAATTTTTATTTTATTTTATTGTATTTTAACAGTTGGTTTAGTTTTGCTAATCTGATATTCTAAAAAATTTCATCAATATATTTTTTTTCCTTTTAAGTTCAATGAGAAAAACTTTTTGATTTCAAAGAGAAAATTTTTTTATTGAATAAAAGTTTCAGTATAATTTATTTGCTTAATTTTCAGTAAAATAAAAAGGTCACTCTGGCCATTGGGGGGTCTTAGGGGTGGCACCGTCATACTTTTGAGTAGTAATTGATCAGCAAAGTTTTACTAGTTTGTACAGTATTTGGAACCTTGTGTTATCTTTTTATTTTACCGACTTTATATTACAATAAAAAGAAAATCAACGGTTCAAAATGTGTTTATTTTTCGGAAAAACATGGCTAATATTCTAGCTTTTTCGCGGGTTTGAAAGGCGGTAATGTCAAGCTTATTTGAGAAGTGTGTTTTCTCGTTTTAACTTTTGTTTCATTGTTCAGTTTATTCTCGTCTTAAATATTCTTTAACTTGCTTTAATTTTGCCTTTTTGTGTAAGAAAATCTCAGATTGTTTTGATTTTTTAGTTTGCTATTTCTGTTATTTTTTCATAATTAATGAAATTTAATAAAAGCGAAAATATCATCCAAAGAAATATTGTAATTATTATTTTTCTGCATGAAAGTCAATCTAATTATTTGTAGCAGATAAGATGACTTTTATGGTCCAAGTACCGTAAAGGTCGTTGTTATTGTCAATTAACATTAGAGGTTAGAGCTTCCGGCCTTTTTTTTTAAACTTTTCAGTAAAGACAAATTTTAAACGCTCTACATTATCTACGATAAAGATGTTGATCTTTGACTCATAGCTATATTAGGTTATTGACCTTTTAGGAAGTGAATATTCAGACAAAATGCTACAAATATTTTTTCAAGCCTCGTAAAGCTTCAGAATTCGACCGTGACGACATTTTGCAAAGGAAAATTAACATTTATAATTCTTTGTTATTTTATCACAAACTGCTCTACAGTAAATTCCGTTCTGGAGGTTTAAGCACGTGGATTGAAGCTTCTTGTGTTGAATTCATTTCCCTCATTTGCGAAACTTTTACCCACGACAAGTAACTGTCAATAAACTTTTGAGTGCCGGTATAGACAATGGTAAACACCTAGTAAAAAGCAACCATCATCTACCGACGAATTTGCTGATATAAAAGTAACTGCAAAAATTCAACCTGAAGGTGTTAGAAGTCTTGCAGTGAATTCAGTATATTGGAGATCTATATTGTCTACTCTCAACTCTTCTATTAAAACAATAAATCAACAGCTTTTTTTCTTGCTTGCTCGATTCCTCTTTTATTCTCCCTTTTTAACTTCTTCTCTTTCCCCTGGCGAGGATTGTATTCAAGGAGTGGTCAAAAAATAGAAAATGGCCCTTTCTATTTTTTTCGAGCCCCACAGGTGGGCTACATAGAAAAATCCTGTTTTGTCAGCTTTTTGGTTAGAAATGAGCTGGTGATAGTGGAAACAGAATGGTTTATTCTTCAATCACTACGTTACATGATCCTTAATAATTTTCTGTCTGAGTGATCGCTGATCGTCAAAAATACAAAACTATAAAGCAGCGGAGGTGCTCTGCTTGGGTTTGAAAAAAATGAGTTCCTTTTAAAAGCTCTTTTTGAAAGTATGTTCACAGTTGTAAAAATACAATGTATAGAGAATACATTTTCTCTGTATTTTGGTACGTAGTTCAGAATAATATTTCAACATTATCTTGGACAGAGCTACTCTAAAATAATTTTGAAGTCACATGCTATTCTTTTCCTTTCTTTCTCTCACTTTCTCTCTCTCTTTATCTTTGTATGGTGTAAATAATCTTCAGCAAATTAAAGGGATAAAGACTCATTACATTATTATTACTAGTGCAGTGGCGGATTGTCAGAAGAAGAATAATTACGAACAACCTTTGATATTATGGTACAATGGTAGGGTTTCCAAATTGTTAGTATAGCATCCTCGGTTGAATTAAGCCCCATCAGTGCAAGCCCCAAACATGGCTCATACATCTTAGGAAAACTATAGATAATTGTGGAGATCAGATTTTGCCTTGTCTTAATTACATGCATCACAATCACTGACGCAGTAAAGGCAATATGGTTTTAATTTGTTGTTGCGGTCTTTTTTTTACCAGGCCACTTGACAAACAAAAGAACTAAAGCCGAAATGACCAACCATGAAAAAAACAAAGAAATGAATATAGAGACGATAAACGGGTCTTTTGCCAGTAAATGAAAACGAAGAGAAACAAAAAATCAAACAAACATTTCGTCCGTATACAGTTTTTTGTGAAAACAAAATTATAAAAAAATTCACAATTTTTATACATTTTTCCCCGAATATATATTTCTATGGCACTTGGTATTAACCGATCAAAATTCTGTCGGTCGGTCTGTCTGTCTGTCCCGGTTTTGCTAGTTTAGGCACTTCCAGATAAGCTACGACGATGAAATTTGGCAGGTGTATCAGGGACCAGACCAGATTAAATTATAAATAGTCATTTCCCCGATTTGATCATCTGGGGGGAGTGGGGGATTTCCAGTGCTTTGGTGAGTTCAGTGCTTCTGGACGTGCTAGGACGGTGAAAATTGGTAGGCGTTTCAGGGACCTGCACAAATTGACTTGATAACAGTTGTTTCCCCGATTTGACTATCTTGGGGGATGGAGGGAGAGGAAAATTGAAAAAAGGGGTATTTTTAACTTACGAATGGGTGATCGGATCTTAATGAAATTTGATATTTAGAAGGATATTGTGTCTCTGAGCTGTTATTTGAAATTCCGACCGGATCCGTATTTGAATCGACATGGCCACTAAAAGTACCGACAACAGAGATAATGAAATGAGTATTTGAATCAATTTGACCAGTCAAAGTACTAAGAACACTAAAAATCAAATGGAGGTTGAAGCAGTTTGATCAGTAAAAGTAGGAAAAAGAATGAAAATGGAAGGGGATGTATCAGTTTGAACAGTAAAAGTGCCTAGAGGTGGGAAAACGAAAGGGGGTTTTAATCTATTTTTATCTTTAGTAGTACCAAGAACAGCGGAAGTTTACAAGAACAGTGAATATTATTGAAGATTGATAACGATTAAAACCCCCTTTCATTTTCTCCGTACTTGATACTTTCACTGATCAAATCGATTCAAATCCCCTTTTATTTTAATTTTTCTTGTTACTTTTACCGATCAAACTGATTCAACCTTCATTCCATTTTTAGTGATCTTGGTACTTTAACTGGTCAAATTGATTCAAATACTCATTTCATTGTCTCTGTTGTTGGTACTTTTAGTGGTCAAGTCAACCCAAGTCTTATTTTATTGTCTCTGTTCTTGATACTTTTACAGATAAAACCGATTAAAACCATATTTTATTCTTCTTGTAACTTTTATTGATCAAACTGTTTCAACTTCATTTCATTTTCAATATTCTTGGCACTTAAACTGTTCATACTTATTCAAACATTCATTTTATTGTATCTGTTGCCAGTACCTTAGTGGTCAAATCGATTCACATCTCATTTCATTGTGTCTGTCCCTAATAATAAAACATTTAATATTTTGAATAATGCATTTGCTCATTTCCATCTTATGGCAAGAAACAATACATTTTGAGAAACACCACCGCATATTTTCCCTGAACTTATTTCAAGCATCAAAATATCTTGAAGAAAATATTTGGTATTTTGAACAATATATTGCTGATTTTCATCTTATTCCAAGAAGCAGTACGTTTTGAGCAAAACCATCTCATATTTCCTCATCATATTTCAAGCATCGAAACGTTTTGATGAAAAATAATTGATATTTTTAAGAGTATTTCCTTATTCCATCTTATTACAAGAAACAATGCATTTTGGGCAATATCGTCGTAAATTTACTCATCTTATTTGAAGTGGCAATCACATACTTCCTCAAATTATTTCAAATATCAAAACATTTTGATGAAAATATTTGGTATTTTGAATAATGCATTTTCTTATTTCCGTCTCATTTCACGAAACAACACAAAATTGTTAATTTTTCCTGTAGTAATTATTTTTCTTTATTTTTATTTCTTTTTTGTTCCTTTTTTATTTTTATTTTTTTTCTTAAATTTGATTCTATTTTTCGTTTTTTTTTTAGTTCTTTCTTTATTTTTTTTCTCTACCATCATCATACCTACGTTAATAGAATTGATCAAGAAATGGCTACATTGGTGTAAGCAGTCATCCCATGATTATATTGATGCCAGCGGTTACACTATACCTATGTTAATATATGCGGTCAAGTGAAGTTCAGTACTATATCATAAATTATATTTGACCTTTTGAATTCAAATACAATGGTTTACTAAAGTGTTCATTCCTGTGATTACGCTAATTTTATTAGTCCCATCTGAATTCAAATAAACCAGTTTACTTAACAAGTCATTCCTCTTATTCACTTAAGTTTGAATATATGTTAATCATGTTCTGACAGAAATATGTAAATGAGGTGCTGGCTTGAATTTGTAAATGAGATGTACCGTCTGTAACATGAAAATGAGGTGTATCGTCTGGAATATCGGCGATCTTTAGAGTCTCAAGCGTAGTCGTCGCCTCAGCAATATCAATAGTACTGGCTCCTTCAACTGGAAATTGAGATTTTTAGGGCCATTTTTAAGAATTGAGGGTAATGAGAGGACAGTCAACCCCCTCAAATGCTCTTTTTGCCAACTGTTCTCCTCTCATCCCCAAAATACGTACAATCTAAATTTTCAGATTTGGCTCCCATATTCGGCTTCCACATTCCCTGGGACAAGGGTTGTAAATTATACTCTTTGGTCGTTGTTCACATATAGGTTTTACTGTCGGGACGAGGAGTATGTTTGGTCATGGGTGTCTCGAAAGCCTGAGGATTCTAAGGTATAACTTTTAGGGGGTGTTGAACTGAATCAAAAGGCGCTATGTGCATTCAGCTGTCAAATCACACATATTCAATTTCTCAGGAACATATAAGGATATTATGGGAAAACTGTCAGGGTACATTTAGGGGGATATTGAACTAAATCAAAAGATATTCTGTAAAATCGAGTTTTTCAAAGGGTGCACCTGCAATATTTTAAGAGCTACACTGATTTGAAGAAGTGGTAGGTCTTTATCACTTTAAAACTAATGAAGAATTTGAGACCATTGTTCCTGTCCTCACTTTTTCCAAAGTTCTACTAAAATGTCTTTATGGTATCTATTCCGGGAAACCGTTATATAGGCTAATTCAGCAAACAAAAAGGAAAAAGAAAAAAAGACGATGAGCACATGTGCTATTGGAGACGTGCCTCGTCGTCGAGATTTCCATCCTGCTCGATTGAAATCTCATTAAAAATGTACTTTCAGTATATTCTGAATGGACTATCTGAAAAAGTTAGCGTTGACAACAAGCACAGAAAAGTTGTTCAAATGTCATCAAATGCGGACGCAACTGGTGGTTTGACCATGTAATACGGTGCACTGACGACGCGACATCGAAGTAATACCTTAAGTCTTTCCTGTTGCCTTCGTCTAGGAAGTGGGACGGTGGTCATATAAATCCATATCTGCCATCAAGTCCCGCTCGGAGCCCCTTGACGTGCCCAAGAACTATGACAGACGCTGGTATCAAAACTAGCTGTCTTGGTCCACTGTCAATCCATCAACTGCGGAAAGACCCTTGTGGAATAAACCATGTTACCGGATCTTAACGTCGCGGCATGTCAAGGGAATGGAACGTGAAACAAGCACAAATAGTAATTATGCAGGCATTAAGATGCAGACTAGAACTGAAATATGAACGGTCCTCAAATATTCTACATGGTTAAAAAAATGTGAGATATTATCCCCATATGCGAGT
Source organism: Artemia franciscana (assembly GCF_032884065.1). Lineage (NCBI taxonomy): Eukaryota > Metazoa > Arthropoda > Branchiopoda > Anostraca > Artemiidae > Artemia > Artemia franciscana. The sequence goes on along the minus strand of NC_088872.1, from coordinate 32,382,804 downwards.
TATCATAAATAAGAAATTGACATAGCGTCAAGTGACGAATTACTTTGTCAATTTGGTTTGCTTTCTCTCGTATATGATTAGTTATCAATCAAAAGTCTTCGAGAAGTGTTTCACTATTGTCGTTGCGCAACTTGAGTTTTAACACATTTCCTTACTTGTATTTCCCATATCCGTGTCTAGGTAGAATCCCTATAATACAACGGCAAGACATACTGGAAAATGCCAGTTTTGCTTACCTTCCTGTATTTATGCTTTTCTTCATACAGCCTGCTAAGTTTAATCATTCACAGCTCCAGTTTGCCATTTCACAAATTTTTTGTTCTCGTTCTAATTATTGTCTCAAAATTGAGAATCGAGCCAGTCGTGGTATTGAAATTAAATGTAAAAAAAAACATTTTTTTTCAACTAAAAGAAAGAAGCAACATTGAAACTTAAAACGAACAGTAATTATTCCATACATGAAGGGTCTGCCTCCTCCACAATCTCTCCCTCTTCAAGCTAAAAATTTTAAGAGAATGTATAATTTCGATAAATAAACAAAAAAAAAGAAGTTAAGAAAACATAAATATTAATACATTCCATGTAAAGCAACTTATGGACCCTGTTGGTTCAAAAGTAACTAGCCCGGGAGAAATTCCCCTTAAGCCAATCCGGTCCTGGTGCATCCTCTCTTATTTAGGATGGTCCTATTTTATCGTGTAAAGCAAATACACCTAATTCAGCCCTTTCATTTTGGAGGCGATTGTTTTACAGAAACTTTATTATGCTTTACCGTAAAGAATAAGGGATAAAGGAAGTTGCAGTCACCCTTATATTCAGGATAATTTTGGATAGTGTATTCAACTCCAGTAGACTTAAAACATAAGAATTTTTTTTATGAAAACATAGAGCAAAGTTAAAATCTAAACTGGACATAAACTATATTTCCTATGAGGGGCTTCCACCTTTCTCAGCCACCCCATTATTTACGGTAGAGCTTGACTTCTTTCATTTCAATACTTGAAGAATGAATGCTTTAACAGGAGACCAATGGGATAAGAAAAAAGTAACTTTTTGACCCAACGTATGGACAATGAAAAAGATCATTTAATTATACTTGCTTATAACAATACCCTTTCAGTTCTAATGTTTTCTAAGGGTCTGCTTATGCGTCTGCTTAGCTATCAATTCTCAGGCATCACAGCTACGCAGACTCCTCCCAGTCTATTCAAAGCCTTTCTCTTTACACCTTCCCAGGAAGATCCCATTTTCCTTAATTTTTCTATACGACATTTTCCCACCTCAACAGCGGACGACCTGCTTTCCGCTCGGCCTTAGACGGTCGGCCGAAAAGGACAATCTTTGAAAATCTGTCATTTAGATCTATAAGTACTGCTTTAAAAAGGAGAAGTGAATTATAATTGGTAGATAATTTTAATCTCGAGACATTGATGTTTAGCTTAGCATGCATATTAGCTTAAAACTTTTGCTATTACTAACCTGTTATTTATGCTGTTGCATTCTAAAATGAATACAACTAGGGGAATGGTCGGGTTGCATTTTCATTAGGCACACTCACCTGATTTTTTGGGCGGAGGGGATGAAAAAAAGAATTGTTTGATAATTAAAATAAGAAATGTCATGAAACTGAAAAAATTCAAGATATCATCCCTTAGCGTACCTCCAGGGGTTACGTATTTAGAATTATGTCAGTTTTGAGCTTTAACGTTGCTGTTTACTTTCATGCAAAAATGCTTACACAAATGGCTCGCGTGATTTCATTTTTTTTTCCTTGTGTGGTTGAAAAATCTTAGTACTAATATACCTTTCTGGCTATTTATGACCCACCCTTAAGAGTCACACTTTGTTGCGCATGAAAAAACCTTGTGGCAAAAATACATACAAGAAGAGAGATTCTTGTCTAGCCACAAATAAAGACTGATACTCATGTCAAAATGATCGTTTTGTCAAAGGTCGAAGGTTTTCAGTAATAATCGGATCCCAACATGTACAGTTGTGTGGAGTGAACTTTTACACTTTGTATTGACTTGATAAGAGACGTGGCGCTCACGAAGTGAACTTTTTTTGTGCGCAAGTTGTGCATATTTGAGCTCGACTTTTGTGTGGGCTTCAAAATGACTGCATTCAATGGTCATTGAGATATCATGATCCGTCAAGAATATATTTTATGCATTACTTTAAGAAAAAGTTTTTTCATGTGAAGGTATGATATGAATTAAATGACACTAAATTTGAGTAAGAATATTGACCCCTCAGCAATCTGATTTCTACTCTAAGGTTCAACGTCTTTTTTACAGTAAGAAAAATATTCTCATTTAGGTCTATTTTCTTTACACTGTATGAGTTGTTAGTAATAGTAGTAGTGCTAGTTAAATTCAAACCAAGAATGAAATAAGATTAACTCAAATAACTGTGCTACACCCGACTTCTCCAACCCTCTCCCCCTAGGCTTAGACAAGTCAGATAGTTTGAGTCCTAAATAAAAATTTTAACACAATAATTGAATTTTCTGAGGTTTCGAGACTTCAGGGTAGAGAATATTTTGAAAATTCATCTTAAGAGGATTAAGTTGCTTGAACTAGTACTAAATGAGGCTTAAGGGTCTGAAACATGGGTGCTTCAAACGCTGAGAGTCAATATAGTTTGAAAGATTGAATGAATTGTCTAAAAGAATTTTCTTGATCATGCTTGACTGGCCATTTATCTAACAGTTTATGGTAACGAACTGTAAGTAAGAAGCAACTCAGCCTAATAGTAATCAAAATATCTAAAAATATAATTTTAATAACAATAGAAACTTAAAAGGAATTTTTATGCAGGTTCCAAATATATAAAAATCATTAATTTTAATGTTACAAGCCTCATATAAAAGCTACAAGCGTGAAATAATTTGCCTTACTTTTGAAAAAGGGGGAAACACTCCCAAAAGATCAAGAGAGCTTAACTGAAATTGTGAGATTTAATATATCGGAGAGCCCTACTTAAAGGTTTCAAGCTCCTAACTGAAAAAGTTTGGCATTTTTTGCCAAAAGAAAGATCACAGATGCGTCTATGTTTTTTTTTCAGGGGTGATCGTATCAAACGAATGGTTCTAGAGAATCGGGAGAAGCCGCCAACAATGAAGTCAACGCTGTGTAAAACTCGAGAAAAGACTGGTTTTATCTATATGTATTAAGAAATAATTAGCTTAGGCTCAGTGGAAGTGGCGGGTGACAAAATACATTGGAATTATATAATTTGGGCTATTTGTTTGCACATTAGGGGTAGGGGCTATGTTAGTTTAGGTTACCCCCACCCCCCTAATTTGGAAATATATAGTCCAAATTTCTTTCTAAAGTATCATAGTTTTGTCCTCTTTTGGTATTTTTCATTAGGATCTACCTAACTTCTCTTCTTGAGTGTTGGCGGTGTAATGCATAAATACCGAAGAATCACTCAAACGAAAGTCTTAGTGACCTTTTAAAGTCATTAAAAAGGCTGGAGGGCAACTAGCCTCCCTCCTGTGCTCTTTTTTCCCAAACTGTACTCTATTGTTTGACTTTTTCTTCCTATTGTTAATGAACGACTCCTGACACACAAGGGCCGTTTAGTGGGAATAAGAAGCTTTGTTAGAGTACTAAAAAACTTTAGCATGAAGAGCAAAGGATCGTGGAGGGGGTAGTCTCCCTCATATACCGGATAATTTCTACTTCGTTTTTATTTTCAATGTTGCTTTTTACTCTCATTTGAAAAAAAACTCTTTTTTAATTTGTCAAACAATAGACTGTACAAAAGATAATTATTAAACACTACCTTCGAAGGCTATATTCAGTAATACCTTCGTTTTGAACTTTATTGAAGAATGAATATATTTTGAACAGTGTGCTTTAATTTTTCAGAAGCAGATAAACATGTGTTTGCACTAATTTTGGTTCGTTTTAATTCTGAGTTGAGCATTCATTTTGATTTTTACTCTTTTTTAGGGTTTAATTATTTGTTTATATCAGCATTTGTTATCTTCTAGCTTGGTGTGATTATTTTATTTTAATTTCTGTTCATTTTGGTTTTCATTCATTCTTTTATATAGCCTTTTTAGTGTCCATTATTTTAGGACTTTATTTTTGCTCGTCATAAGTTTTAATATGGCTCTTTACTTTTCTTTACAAAAATTCTTTTTCGGAAGTTTTCCAAAACTAGTTTCTGTTCGTTTTTGATTGCCAAAATTTCATTATTGGCCAATATTAGGAGTGTTTCTTCAATTTTTCAGGTTTTGACTTGAGAATTAAAATATCAGATTCTAAAATTCTTAACTTACATAAGGACATCTGAGCGTTGTCTTTGGTTCTATTTAATGCATCTATTGCGTAAATTTCGTTCCATTGGAAATCAAGGTTTGGAACGGTCCCTGAATTAATATTTTGACTTAACATCAATTTCTAGACAAAATACTCGGAAGAATCCTACAAGGAGAATGTTCAAAAGGTTACATATGAATTAAAATGAAATAAGAGAATAAATATACACATCAAATACATCACTCAGCTCTCTTAATTTCAGACTCGCGAACTCTTGTGACTTTGACTTTGTGACTTTGACGTGAGTGTTTGCTTGAGTGCGGAAAATATGTCAGTCTGACAATCTGGATTCTTATAATTTAATTTGATTGAGTTTAGCGTCCCTCTAAATATTTTCTGAAGGTCTAAACATTATACCCTAGCCGTTCTTAAGATATTTCAAATGTGCCCTTTTGACGACCTGGATATACATGGTATCTTTTGATTTATTTCAAAATCCCCTTAAAATTTCCTGAAAATTATGACTTAATACCCTTACCATCCCAGAGATATTGGACACACTATATTGACAACCTGGATGCACACAGTAATTTTTATTTAGTTCAACGTATTTGTGACTTTGCCGTTAGAAAGTAAAATAGTTCAAAATAGGGATGAAACCTTTTAATTCACAGTGAACAGATATAAAATTATTGAACTGGATATATCGAACACATATACAGTGTTCATCATCAGCAGTAAAACATCAGCAGTTTTACTGCTGATGATGAACACTGTATGTGTGTTCGAAATATCCAGTTGAATATTTTTTTTTATCTGTTCACTGTCAATTAAAAGGTTTCATCCCTATTTTGAACTGTTTTACTTTCGTCATGGAAAGGCAGCGTGGTCTTCAAAGTTATCTTCGCCGTTAGAGTTTTTGTGGTGTGGGAAAGCTTTTATCTTTGCAACCAGTTTGCCCATGATGATGTCTTTTGATTGAGTTTAACAATCCCCTTAATTCTTTTAAATTGTTAATACCAATTGTTAACGCATACGCCCTTCTGAAAACTAGGATTCAGATAGTGTCTTTTGATTAGGTTCAACATTTTCCTCAATATTCTGTTGAAGTTTCAACTTGATACCTTTAGTCGTTCTTAATATATTGCAGATATACCCTTTTGACAACTGGGATACACATAGTGTCTCTAAATTCCATATCCCCTTCAACCTTCTCTGAAAGATACAACTTTATACTTATAAATAAAAAAAAATGGGACTTTGCAGATATGACATTTTAATATCCTGGGTGCATATGTTGTCATGTGACTCAGTTTAACATCCCCCTTGACATTCCCTGAAAGTCGTAAATTAATAACCGTATCTGTTCCTGATATCAAAGTAGACACTCTTAAATACGCCCTTTTTGACAACCTGGATACGCGAAGTGTATTTTCATTTAGTGCAAAGTTACCCTGAATATTCTCAGAAAGTTTCAACTTAATACCCTTAGACGTTCCTAAGATATCACAGATACACACTTTTGAGCACCTATATGCGCAAAATATTTTGATTTGACTCAACATTCTCTGAAGCGTTCAATTTAATAACTTTAGACATTCTTCAGATTATGCGGAGAAGCCCTTTTGACAACCTGGATGTAATTAAACTCTTTATATTTAACTCAATAGCAGTGCTAATCATGGTAGTAGGCATAAGTAGTCACAAGTAGTTGCAGTCGTAGACACAAGTAGTGGCAGTCGCAAATAAGTATTGTGGTAATTGCCTCAAGTAGTCACAGCCTCAGTCTTAAACAGTTGTAGTTGCAAACGCTCGTAGTCGAAAGCTGTCACAGTCACATTTGCAAGTAGTTACAATCACAAGCAGTCGTACTCGCAAGCAATCACAGCTGCAGTCGCAATAACCCTAGTCACAGTCACAAATTGTCGCAGTCGCAGTTACAAGTAGTTGGAGTTACTAGTAGTTGCAGTCAGAGGTAGTTACAGTCGCAAGTAGCCATAAATTTCAATAGTCATAGTCGAAAATAGCTGCATTTGAATTGTGTCTAGTCAAATTCAGAGTCACAATTAGCCGGAGCTGCAAGTTGTTGCAATCGCAGTTACAGTCTCAAGTAGTTGCAGTAGCCATTCCAAGTAGTTGAATTCGAAAGAGGTCACAATAACAGTCGCTAGTAGTTGCAGTCACAAGTAGTTGTAGTTCCAGTCACAAGAAGTCGAAGTCAGAAGTAGTTACAGTTGCAAGTCGTGACAGTTGCTAGTAGTCTTAGTTATAGTAGCAAGTAATTGCAGTAGTAGTCAAATTAGTTTTAGTAGAAGTAGTAGTAGTGGCCCTGACAGTATCAAATTAATAACCCTAGTCGTTCCCAAGATAATGCAACTATGACCTTTTGATAACTCTTTTGATTTAGTCCGACGCCCCCCTCAACATTCCCTGAAGTTTTACCTAAATACCCTTAGCCTTTTTGGACACACCCAGGATCAAACATTTTCCCCTTTCCCGAAAAAAGTCCTGTACGTAAACAATATGTAAATTGCTTGATGCCTTGGGGGCATCCTAACCCTTGCCTCGGGGGCAGTGAAGTGTCATGGTTTCTTCAGAGGCATAGTTACTAGACATTTTAACAATTTTTAACAAAATGACCATCTCAAAATTTCAATTAGTGTTGAAAGAGGCCCGAAAACAGGGCCCAGAGGCTGTTTGCCCTCCTATCACTTTTCAATAACCTCCTCAACATGCTCTTAAAGTTTCAACTTAATAAACTCAGCCCTTCCTGAGATACTGGTGATATTTCCTTACGACAACAAACGTGCATATTTGATTTCGTTCAACAAGACATTTCGTATTTCCTGAAAATTTCACCTGAAATACTCTAGGCCTTTTTGGAGACTCAGAATAAAACATGCATACCTTTATCAATAATAAACTCTATATGCAAAAAAATGGGTAACGTGCATAACTTACAGCCCCTTTTCCAGGGGCTATGGGGGGCCCTGTCATCCCCAGAGGCATATTTATATGACCTTTGGACCATTTTGAACATAAATGAGTATCTTCGAATTTCGATTGGATGTCTTTGTGGGGGTAAGCAGCTAAAATGAGTGTTCGATAGGGGCTGATTGTCTTCCGATCACTTTTGACTCTTAAAAAGTGCACTGAATCGGAGTGGCTTTTAAAAGGAGTCACCTCCGAAGTTCTTACAATCACTCCTTCCATGTGAAGTGGATCTAGGGGGGGGGGAAATTCAGTGAAGCAGTAGGCTCTTTACTATAGGCAACACTAGAGCGTTGCCTCTGATCATAGTAGTTTTTTCTTAACTTTTTTTTCTTCTTTTTTTTAGGAAATCACCTATAAGCCAAAATTTATCTCTGATGGATCAACGCGTTTTGATGTTGAACAAGGTGAATTTGGAGATCCATGGCTCTTAGCAGCAGTATCTTATCTTACTCTTACTCCTCGTTTTCTTGATAGAGTGGTGCCACCTGACCAAAATTTTGATTATGATTACTGTGGTGCTTTCAGGTCAGTAGTTAAACACCCCAAGACTTCGGAGTCTTGAAGACTTTCGGAGTCCCAAGACCTTGGGAATGTCGGGGAAAGCAGGAGGCAACGGACCTTCTTGTTTTCCTTAGAGGATGATGTTTGTCTCCGATCCCTATAAAAGTTTTCAAAATAATAGCCAAAGTGGAACTCTGAACCTTTCCACGGTGCAGTAGTGAGGTAAATCAAAAGGCAGTATACTCACCAAGGGTATCAAAATAGATTATCCTCTTGGGGACGACTATGAAACCAAGTTAAACTATAAAAAAAATCGTGTGGGAGGGTAAGGGAACTTGGAATGTTAGGTTTTGAGGAAAGTGGTCAGGGTGCAAATATACTTTTGTCTCCTATTTGTTGGTCCCAAAAATTGCCGACAATTTTCCTTCAAAGTTTGACACTTTTTTCCTTTAGCAATTTTAGTCCTGAAAACCCTTACAAACAGAAACCAAATTGAGAAAAACAGCTTCGCCAAAGAATAGGCTTTTTTTTTCTTTTTTTTCTTTTTTTTTATTCGATCATCTAAAATTCGTAATAATCATATTCAACTCATTTATCCGCCTTTGAATATTTTGACCATTCTTGACCAGCAGACTAAAAGAGTTGAGATGCAAAAAACTGCCCTATATTTCATCCTTCCAATCAGCTTGTAAATTAGGTTTAGAATTTTCTCGGCCAGATGAATCACTGTAAAGGAAAAAATTAAACTAATTATGATGGCTTCGGCTTGCTATGCCCTAAAACAATCCCGAAATTTTGGTCGTCTTTAATAAGATTGTAAACTACGGAGCATGTACACAAGGATAGATAGACCTGAATGAAAACGAAGTTGGTGTGGATATTTTAGTTTACTACCTGAAATCTCTTCTCTGCCCCTGCACTAAGTCAAAAATGGAGGTTCACTTGGATCTCTAACACTTCCTAAAAGTTCAAAATTAGCACCCCAAGCCATCCTAGAGATAATGCAGATGCACAGTTTCCATAAAATTGTCCCAGATAGAGTCTTTTGATTTACCTCGCTTTTTATAGAAAAAAAAATTACATGGGGGTCTCTAGAGATAAAACATTTAGATTGATTGAAGACAACATTCTAAGCCCTTTTTGTTCCCTTCCCCAAGTTAAATTGCGAATTTTAAATCCTCCTCCCCGGAAACTTAGCTCCCTGGAAGTTTTAATGATAGCACAGATCTACTTTTTTGATAAACTGAAAATACACAGTTTCTTTTCATTTACCTTGCTTATTAACCGTGATTTTTTTTAAGTTCAATAGCAGCTTACAGTGCTAAAAGCTTAGGTTGATATGATACTAAACATATTTAGCACCTTCCCCAAAAACACAATTTGAATTTTCCCGATGCCCTTCCCTCTTTCTGTTCCTGCACTACCTGAAAGATTTAGCTCCATCTCCCGAGCCGTTCCTCATTTACTGCAGCAATTGCATTTGATAACCTGGATGTAAATTGTTTCTTTTGCTTTAACTCCACCCTCTTCCCCTTAGTAAGATCTAAATTTTCAATTGTCTTCCCCCTTGACACTCTCAAGACTTTCAACTTGGTGCTTCAAGCAGATCTCGAGATATTGTAGATAAACCGTTTACATAACCTGGCAACACATGCTGTCTTTGATTTATCTTGCCACTTAACTATGCGTAGATTATAAATCCCATTGGAGCTTACAGTTCAAGAATGTTTTGGTGCATCATACATTTTTTTTAACCCCTATCCCTCCCCCACGCAAAATTTGAAATAATTTCCCACCACCCTTCCCCATCCTTTCGCCAACAATACCTGAAAGCTTCAATTTAATCCCCCTAACCATTGCCAAGACATCGCAGATATGCTATTTTGATGATCTGGATGCACATAGTGTCTTTTGATTTAAAACTACCCCTCCCCAAAATCATAACTTAAAGGTTAACAGCCCTCCCCTCAACACTCTCTAAAAGCTTCAACTTGTTACCCAAGCTGTTCGCGAGATATTTCAAATACACCGTTTCGATAACATGATGATACTTAGTTTTTTTTGTTTTTTTTATTTGCCCTGCTACTTAAATATGCATAGATTATAAATCTCATAGGTGCTTATTGTGCAAGAACTTTTTAATGGATCAGAGGCAAATTTTAACCTTTTCTCCTCCCCATAACAAAGTTTTAACTTCACCCCCTAGCCCGTTGCCGAAACAAAGCAGATAGGTTGTTTCTATGACCTGGAAACATAGAGTGCCCTTTTGCTTACCTCCCCATGTCCCCAAGTCAAAATTTGTGAGCCATTTGACTTCCCCAAACATTTACTGAACGTTTCAAATTGATATCCAAAACTTTTCTGGAGACATAGTAGATACTTTGAAAACTCGGGCCCACTTAGCTTCCTTTGACTTGCTCTGGTACCCTGGTCGTTTCCATATTGTAAAACCGTAAGTTTCTATGACCACCCTTCTATGAGATGTGCCGGAAAAAATGTTTGTTTTCCTTTTCTAGCCCTTTGCCAAGCCCTTTTTTGGGGGTGGGCGGATATGACTGTTGTTTATTTTTGATCTGTTTTGGTGCCCCATTAGTCAGAGGACTTACGAATATAGCATTTGAACCGATCGGGGAACTCTTGGCCTTTTTTTCAGGCCCCATTAATTTGGAAGGGGGGCTGTTTCCTAGGTTTCTTTTTTATGGGGGGGGGCAGGGAGGGATGTGCTCTGAAATTTTCTTCCTGTACATCAGGTTGTTCTCTGTGGCTGTAAGTTTCAAACTGGTTGGCCTGATCTCCCCCACAACAAACTATTCGATCCTTTGATCCAGAGAATGATCCCCGGTAGTTTCGAACCAATTATACACCCAATACCAAACAATCTGCCTTGTTCATGATGAAACTTATGTTTAAAAAAGGAGCAATTTGTAGTATCCCTGATCCACGGGCCGTGGGGGTCACTTCATCACTATTTTTAGAACAATGACCATCTTGAAATTTTGATTACATACCTGTTGAGGCTACGGAGGAAGGGGGACTTTCTGACTACCTGCTCCACACGAAGATCTTCTTCGACAGCCCCTTCCGTATGAGAAGGCATACGAAAAAAAAAATTATGTATTGCAGAGATGTGGCTTTTAACAACTGGCAATTTTGGAGTGTTACCTTGAAAAAAAAAGAAGATTGTTAATTAAAAGTAAATAGCTGCTTAAAACTTCGAATGGAAAAATTGATCCTGACTGAGGGAGCCGTTTTTGCCTTCCTGAAACCTCGGCTCCGAGCATTCAAGTGGCTGTTTGGTGCTACTCTAGTCTTACCTTAGATCCTCCAGAGCCAGGAATGACGTATAGGACATCAACGAAACTTCACCTTTCATCTCAGACCTGAGCTGCAGACGTGACGTCCTCCTGCTGCGGTTAAAGAGACAGCTAAACATTTCTCAGGTACTAGTCATACTGCTGGTATAAGATGAGTATTGGTTGATCTCTTTTGTGCCTCCCCTCGGAGTGTATTCAGCCTCAGTATCTGGGAGACGATCCCCCGGCATGTGAAGGATTTGGCCGAATTATGTCCATTTCCAATGTTCCAAAATGCCCATACCGAATGGCTAGCTGGCACATCGGTGATTTTCTAAGTTGGTGACCTTTTCCTGACAGAGTATCTTCTAAGGCAAGCGTATTTAAAGGCTAGGACACGTTTCTTCAGTTGGACGTTTAGCTTTCAAAATGTAGAGAATTTACTACTGCGTCTAAGTGGTTTTTTATCTTTTTTTTTATCGACAGTGAATTTAAAGGTGCCAATTGGGCACATGTAAAGGCTAAAGCAAAGGCTAATATCCTAGTTATGCTTGTCGGGGATCAGGACCTGATCTGGCCTTTTGTGGGAGGGAAAGAGGAAGGAATCCTACATAGTTAATATCAGGATATCCAGAACAACTAAATACCAGATTTCAGTTAGACGTAGTTGAAAGTCAGAGTAACTTTTATGTGTGCAACTTTTTTCAGTTAGTGCCCATTTTGACCACTGTGGGAAAGAGAACTTCTAAATTCTGCTCATCAAGACATCTACCAGGGTGGACTGCCAGGTCTTTACCAAATCTTGTCGGAACAAGAGAGCAAGCGTCGTAGTTCTGCTTCTTTAGGGTGCACAGTTGATCCCTATGTTATAGAATGTCTAGTGATGCCCCTTAGGAGCCCGAGAATGGTTTGAACCCTATGATAGAGGAGGAACAGGGTTCGTAGATTTGAAACAAGTGATTTTACGAGAATGGGAAACATTAGCGAGGGAAGGGCTATCTTCTTGTCCGACGCATCTATAAGATTGGCCCATTTGATCACAAATGAAACTTGATAGGGATTAGAAGCTAGGACTTGTTTTTGCACCTTTGGAGTGTTCGAGTCCAGTCCAATAGACACTGGTGTTAGCATTGCTCCTCAAATGTAACCCATGGAAAACAGTTCCTATTGCACTTCATGAAGAATTAGTAACAAAATTCCAGCTTATTGCTATACATCTTCATGTGGTTAGGAATTACCGGTTACTGACATGAATAATTTTATAGTAGAAATAGTGATTTCAACAGGTGTATAATGTGGAAATGGGCTATAGAACTATTATAATACAAAAGTTTATAAATGAAAGAGCACAAACCTCTTGAGAAGAATTTAAATTGCTAAACATTACCATATTACTACCACGATCTTTAACCAAATACGAAATTTAATACCATATCAGAAAAAGATAAATCATCAGAGTTAATCTGCTCTCAACGAGGTATTAAATTACTTAACACTGGGGGCTACTTTTGCCAAAGGATCGTCGTCTGCTATTTCAAAGGGTTTGCGCTAATTGGATTGATTCATATTTTTAGCGAAGTCAAATATTTGATATTTCAATATAAAATAATATTTATGGCTCTTTTTTGAAGAAAGATCATCGCCTGAATAAATGAAAAAATTCTTTATTAATCCTTTTAAAGTTGACGCGTCTCAAATAGCATTAAACAAAAAAAAGGGGAAGAGGTCTGAAAGCTATATTTGTTCTTGAGAAGCATACAGACAATTTTTTTTTGGGGGGGAGAGGGGATTTGTACTTCGGATGGGTTTCCATACGGGAATTTTTCGTGAGGAGAATTTGACAGAATTCTTATATGGAATTCTTTTTATTTGTCTTACTTTCTCTTTGCCAACTTAATTGTGCATATGAAGATATTCTAGGGGAATTTTCCAGGGGATGTTTTTGACTTGTTTGGATTTCTGGGGAAAATGTCCACGGAAGTATGGAATTTTGGAGTGATCGAGAAAACAATTAGAAATTAAATATTTTGTTCAAACGAAAGTATGCTAAGTAGTATTTTTCAGGCTAAATTGTCCTCACGGGGGCGGGCGTGTATTTTACGTGGGAGGAAATTTCCACGGAGAAAAAACAAGTTTTTTAACTGAAAATAAGGAGCAATATTAAAGCTCAAAACGAACAGAAATTATTCCGTATATGAAGGGTTTTTCCCCTCCTCCCTATTTTGGTGTAAAAAATGTGTTTCGTCCCTTTTTTAAAAATCGGGCAAATTTACTCTGGCTCATAACTTTGATGGGTAACACTAAACTTGTTGATTTGGAACTATCATAATAATCTGATTCTTTTGATGTATCTAGTGATATTAGAATACCGTTTTTAGAGTTTAGGTTACTATTGAGCCGCGTCCCTGCGTTCTTACCACATACTGTTTGATTACCCTTATGAATATTGTGCGCAGTTTTTACATCATGGGTCCTTTTCCATTAGGTAAAAGACCGTCAAGAGAGGCTCAAAGATACTTATGCACTGGATGGATCACAAGACCCGTAGTATTTCCTTTTATAAATTGGAACACTATGCTTTTTTTCGTTTGGTTCCAAGGCAAAAGGCTCCAATTGCATTCCCTTCTCCATAGCATTTGACTGAAAGCAACCTTTACTATTCCGAATGTCTTTGACAATGGATGCCGTTCAGGTTCTGTCTTCCAGCCTGCGTATCGGTCTGTTCTGTCTGTACCTTAATCTCTTTCTCTAACTTGGTATCTTCTATCAACTGACATCTTCCTAAAGCCCTGATTTCGTTTTACGCCGTCCCAATCTTGGCAATGTTCCTCGTATTCCCCTATTTGTCTCGTACTAAAACTGTGGCAGCCAGTAAAAATGCATGTTTCTCTTTTGAAACTGCGTTTTATATGGATTAATAGCGTTTTACAAACCTGTATTCATCATACATTTTTTTTTGTTTTTTTTTATGATTAGAACTATCTTTATTAACTACTAATTACAAAAACTATAAATACACACAACCGCCCTGGGGAAGGCTCAAGGAGCCTGATGTTGGACGGCTGCAATCCTCTGATTCTCAACCTAATTTAATAAGAAAAAAAAAAACAGAAACTAAAAAAAAACGGAAACTAAAGAAGGACAAAACACTCTCACTCAATTACTCCTTAATACCAGAATATAAATAAATAAAGGCTAACAATAATAAAAAAAAGAAGAAAAAGAAAAAAAGAATTATCTCCCCACTTCCAATAAATGTTTTTTTAAATTTACTTTAAACAACCCAATATGTTCCGCCTCCCTAATGCCAGCTGGGATATCATTCCAAATAGCCGGAGCTAAATACCTAATTCCGAAAGCTGCACGTGTGGTGTCTCGGTACTCAACAATAAAATTATCTGCCTCTCTAGTCTCATACCCATGGAGTGAACGATTTACTCGAAAAAAACTGGTAAAAACTGGAGGACATACATCATTGCAACATCGATACGCAAAAACAGCAGCTTGATAATCTTGAATCTGACCAATGTTAAGCACTCGTAATTTCTTAAAACATGACGCGGTATCATTCACATTTTCTACATAATTACCAAGAAGACGTACTGTTTTATTTTGTAGGATCTGCACTCTTTTAAAATTTGCGTAGAAATTACTAGACCAAAGGACACAACCATAAGAAATATAAGGCGCAACAATGGTGTGGTATAATAATAAAAGAACTGGTAATGGTAAAACAGGCTTTAATCGACGCAAAATTCCCAAACCTCTTGCAACTTTAGCTGCAACAAGATCACTATGGTTCTTCCAAGATAGATTACAATCAAGCTGGAACCCTAAATAACGCACTTCATGCAGTTGTGACAGAGGCCTGCCGTTAAAAAATATCTTTTTATCAACACATGGAGGCTTACCAACTCTCCTATAAATCATAAAATTAGTTTTATTAACGTTTACTGACAAAAGGCTCAAACTTGTAAATACAAAAAATGCCTTTAATACCCTATTAACTTTCAACAACAAATCATCGACAGATTGACTAGACATAGTTAAAGCTGTATCATCCGCAAAATTCGTAATACAACACTCAGGTAAGTAGGAACACATTGAATCAACATACACAAGGTACAGAAGTGGTCCCAAAACAGACCCCTGAGGTACACCACACCTCACTTGAAAAGGAGAAGAAAACACATCATTTAATACAACTTGAATAGATCTACCACTTAAAAAACTATTAAACCACTTTAAATAATTACCACGAACTCCAAGTGATTGTAGACGTTTGAGTAGTATATTAAAATCCACTGTATCGAATGCTTTTCTAAAATCGATGAAAACGGTCAAAGGGATTTCACCACGTTCAAAGCATTTATTTACAGTATCACAAAGGGAATGCACGGCATCCGCCGTCGAGTGACCTTTCCTAAAGCCAAACTGGTTTTCACTTAACATCCCCGTTTTCATAAGGTGATCATAAAGCCTTTTATGCACAATTTTTTCAAATATTTTCGAAAACAAGGGTAGGATTGATATGGGTCTATAATTTTCAATTTCTAGCTTAGAGCCACCTTTGTGAAGGGGGATTACTTTTGCCCTTTTAAGCACATCAGGGAATATACCGGTTTGGAGGGAAAGATTGATGATATGGACTAGACATGGCATTAAATAACACATCACTGACTTAAAAGTTTTCAGATTAATGCCATCAATCCCTGCTGAATTCGATTTGATTGTTTTCACAACCTTCAGAATTTCATCTCCAGTACAAGGCTGAAATTCAATTTCATTTCCGATTCCTCTATCATCCACAAATTCATCTTTCATTAAATCATTATTAAAGTTCACCAACCCTTGCGCCTGTACGTTTTGCCCAGCACTTGAAAAAAACTCAGCAAATTTAGTCGTGATACTTATTTCATCATTAACAAATTCACCTTGAATCAGTAGCGAAATAGGTGGAGCTTCTTTCTTCCCTCCCAATAGGTCATTAATAACTTTCCAAATTCGTTTAGTATTATCCTTATTTAAACTCAATTGGTTGGCAAAGTATTCTTTTTTAGCCTTTCTTCTCATAGAGTTTACTTTGTTGCGTATTATTTTGAATTTTTCCAGTTTAATGGCACATCCACTATTTAAATATTCAACATACGCTTGATTTCTCAAATCTGGCACTTTAAGAATTTCAATAGTTATCCAGGGCTTCCTGGGGTTCACGCTTACGGGGTTTCAAGAATTTCACTGGGCAAGTCTTATCATAAATTGGCTGTACGACCCCCATCATACGATCAAATGCACCAGAAGCGTTATCTTTCATAACGCTTATTATCAAACCCTGTTCACAAAAAAGTATTGGGTTTACCCCTAGAAGATCTCAATATCCTTATTTTAGGGGGGAATCCCCAAAGTGGGAGCAATATCAGGCATTGATTATTATAGTACATGATACCCCTTCACCCCCTTGCGATCAAGAGCGTGTCTACTAGGCTTACATCAGACGGGTTTCTCGCCTGAAGTATTTTCAAGGGGCATATTTTTTTTTTCTATTTAATTTGAATAAGTTGGAGTCAAATTCTAAGTCAGAACCAGAAAATTGGTCCATCGTTACATGGAAAGAGTTTCTTTTTTTTAGTTGTTGTTTATTAGTTATTTTTTTATTTATCTTAGTGGCTGTTTTTACATTTTATTTTCATTTTCATAAGTCTGCACAGATGATGGTTGAGTGGAGGTCTCGGCCAAAATATCTGCATTTTATTTTTCATTTTTATTGGCTGGAAATTACCTTGTTTTCCTTTCTTTACTCATATATTTATCTCATCTGGGAAAATAGGCGCCACAATGCCAATGAGGGCAATCCTGAGATAGCCCGAAAATCGACCAAAAACTGTTTAAAAAGCCTAAAATATACGTAAAGATGATATTAGTTGCAAAATATGTAAAGAAATAATAAAAACTTACAGAAAACCCTCCTTGAGCAAGTGAATACTCCACCGTAGAGAAGGATCCAGGTTGGTCTGCATCTACTAACCTAATTTCATTGAAAATCGTGCTGCCTACTGGTGCAGCCTACAACAGAAGAACAAGATGAAATTCTACAAAATGTATCTTTTCATACCACAGGCATAATGAGAAGAAAACGAATAAAATCCAGAGGGAAGAACAGAGGGTAGCACTTGTACATACATAGGACATTATTTTTAAAGGAGGTAAACAGTAGGGAGGATTTGAAATAACGCAAAAATATTCTAGACTTATGTACTCCTCCACTTGGTCCTCCTAACATAAATCTGAAGATTCTTGTATGGTTTTCTTTACAACTTTTCATCCTAAATGCCCTCTAGGCAATGCTCCTCAACCTATGCTCAAGTTTTTCCAAGTATTTGCCTCCGCCCGTTTCCTCCTCCGAAGGGCACTGAACTTAGGTTAACTTGGACAATCTTCTTGTTTTTTTGTATATTTTCGAGTCTCCTGAGTACAATTATTTTAGTATTAACCTATTTGTGCAACCCACTATAGTGGGGTGGGATATAAGAGGGTAAAGATCCATAAAGAGATAACCATGAAATAAACAGTCTATTTAATTACAGTCTATAACAGTCTAATTATACAGTCAATATATTTATTTATACAGTCTAATAACAGTCTATCTAATAACAGCCGTCCGATGCTCTATGTAAAAATAATAATCATTTTCGTAGCAAATATCGGCGGATAAATCTGAAGAGAAGTTGTTCTCTATCAAAATAAATAAAAAATTATTTATTTAAGTAAATTCCTTTGAACACGCCTAGAGTAAAAAAAAAAAAAAATCGATTTCCCGGCAAATTTTTCTTTTACTCAAAAAAAAAAAATCAGTTGAACCAAATGAACAAAACTTTCAGGTATTTTCGGGAATGAATATTTGAGCTAATTCCAGAAAACTTCGTTCACCGGACTGCTATTTTCGTTAAAATATAGAAGAAAGTTTGTCTGAAAATTCTTTCTTAAAACAAGGGACAGATGCTTTACATTCAATAACTGAAATTGCGTTTTTCTTATTCTATGTTTTGATAAACCATGTCTGTTTTTACCACTCCCACAAATAATCTAGTTCCCATTTGGCATTGTTTTGTTGTAGTGTAATGAGTTTTCAGTAAAGTAAAAGTGTAATTAAAACGAGATGAATGAAAGCATGCAAAACTTTTGATAAGACAATGAACTTAGAAAGAATAAAAAAAATTTAATTTCTTAAAAAGATTTTTTCTATCTTTTAAAGTTCACTATCTTATTAAAAGTTTTATTGTTTTCAATTTTTTCATTTCATTTTAATTATATTTGGAAAGACAGTGCTCTTCAGGCTACAAATCGACCGAAAACTGTTTAAAAGTATATTTCATTTCATTTTGGATTTTCAGTATTTTCATTTGTTTTGGTTATAAATGGAAAGGCAGCGCTGTTCCGGCAATGGGCTACGGGTGACAAAAGACCAATCCTGTTGTATTATTTTTGGATCGTGGGAAGAAAATGCACTAAGGTAATTAATCAACAAAAATTTGTGTAAGGTTCAAAAAAAATAAAAATAATACCAAAATTGTTTCAATTCGGCTATCATCTAAAGACGCGTAACGACTTTTACCATACCAAAAGGCTAAATTTAAAACTTTAATGCATGGATTGAAAGATAAACGTTTCCATAGGTCTCAAACAGCAAAATAAATTCAGTTTTTAGTCAACGAACTCAAAATTTATCTTAGTAACTCTGATTTCAATAAAATTTTGTCGATTTTCAAAACAGATTTAGACCATGATTTGAGATTATTCAGAGGAAACTAAACCTATAATTTCTGCATGTGAAAACAGTTTGGGAAAAAGAAAAAATACCAATATGCAAACTTAAAAATCTGTATAGCCTTAATGCGATTAATAGAATAAAATGTATTCAGGCTTTTATTGCTGTTAATACAATCTTTTTTTACAAGTTCATAGTATAATTACAAATTCTACGCGTTTTTGAATATTACAACTCCTTGAATATTACGTCTGGGGGATTAAGAAGAGAACCAACCCCTCTTCCTTATTTCACGTAATCGGTGCTTTTTACACGTATGTGAAAAAAATTGTTTTTAATTTAATTTCGTTTTAACGTAAATCTCTGTTCATTTTTTTCTTCCTCAACTGAGAGAGGTTGTGGAACCTTTATAACTTTATTTTTTATTGCTTACAAAATTGGAAAACTTAGCTAGAAATATCTGTAAATCTATTAATTTGTTTTCAGGTTCTTTTTTTGGCGATTTGGCGAATGGATTGAAGTTGTTGTAGATGATAAACTACCAACTATGAATGGGAAACTTATCTTTCTTCATTCACGTGACTTGGGTGAATTTTGGGCAGCTTTACTAGAGAAGGCGTATGCAAAGTAACTTTTTCTTTATACTTGAGTACTATTTTCAATTAGAAGTACATTAAATCTAAATAGGAAAACTATTTCTTGGAAACTTTTGGGGGAGGGTTAAATTATAAGATATTACCTGATCGATTGTCTGATAAAATGTTAGTAGTGCTACAAATGCTTCGTTGTATTACGTCGCGTGAGGTACTTCTAGTACCTATTTACGTTGTACTACTAGCAAGCACATAATGATAACGGAAAAATACTTGGCTTTTTAAAGTTTGCGTAGGTATTTGTTATTTTCTTCTTTTTTTTTTTAACAAGGGTGATTCTGAAAAAAGGATATACCGGCGATGAGTCAGGCAGTATTTGAGTAAAGATGTGCTCCACAAGAAATAGTTAAGGAAAGTCGGGATACAATGATTTCAAGTAAAAAAATTAATTTTAATGCTGCATTGCTGTATTATCGAAAACAGTGCCGCGGAGCCGAATAAAAAATAAAGTAAATAATTTTATGGCAAAAAATCCTGGGACTTGATAATCCAGATTTAGGCCATACTGGCTATTTTCAGAATCTGATAATACATAACTTACTTATGGTGCTTAATGAGCTTGAATTATAGCCTTTTCTTTTGGGACTTTTATCGCTTTCAGATTCTAATGTAGGACCTATATAGTTATCAACACTGAAGTTTACGGGGTCTCTCCTTTCTCGGGAAGGAGGGACCTAATTTGCCTCAGAAAGTGGAGTTTTTGTCCTTCGTTTTCTAATATTCAGTGAAAGTTTTCTCATCTTCAGATAAATGTGGAGTTGAAGCCGACGGTAGAGAATTTACCCTAATCCCCCTTCATTTCGAAGAAGTTATGTGAACTAAATTGGCACTAAATATTCTCAAAAAACGAATGGATCGCCGACCTTTAGTCGTCAGTTATATAAATTATGAACGAGTGTTTTATTCAGCTCATAGAAGAGCTTTAATGAAGATCCTGCTCTTTTATCACATACCAGAAAAATACGAAGCGATTAGTAAAAAAGTGCATAAAAGTGATTTAAAAAGATATTTAAAAGATCTATTTTTCTGAATCGAAGGTAGAAAATGAGGTAAGCAGCTGGTTTCGTATTGAATCAGGAGTTGAGCAGGGCTGCGTTCTATGACCATTTATATGGATCATTTTGAAGAACTTTGCCCTAAGGAACACGGCGAAGACTATGGAAGAATATGGAATAAAATAGGGAGGTAAAACTCTCATGCAAATGGTTAGATCAATGGGAGGTTAGATCATGCAAATGGTTTGAGTTTAAAACATATTAAACAAAAAAAAAAACAAGTTTTTTAAAATGAAAATAAGGAGCGACATTAAAACTTAAAACGAAAAAAAAATTACTCCGTATATGAAAGGGACTTTTCCTCCTCAACACCCCGCTCTTTACACTAAAGTTTGACTCTTTCTCTTAACTCTACATTTTAAAAAATAAAAAACTTTAGCGTAAAGAGCGGGGCGTTGAGGAGGAAAAGCCCCTTTCATATACGGAGTAATTTTTGTTCGTTTTAAGTTTTAATGTCGCTCCTTACTTTCATTTTAAAAATCTTGTTTTTTTGTTTAATTTCTGAACGTTTTTTAATTAATGCATTTTTTCATCTTGGCTCTCCACGCATAAATAATTAAAACGAAATTTGCATATTAATTTTTTTTTGGGCTAAATGGCTTTTTCATAGTTTTAATCGCAAGATTTTGAAAAAAAGGAGCGAGAGAGGAGGCCTAGTTGCCCTCTAATTTTGTTATTACTTAAAAAGGCACTATAACTTTTAATTTTCTTACGAACGTTTTCATAGGTGAAAAATATACGTAATTTAAAAATTAACTTACATAGCGAACTTCTATATTCGTATGTTTTTATTGCGTATATGAGAGGGCTCATCCCTCGTCGATACCTCGCTCTTCACACTAAAGCTTAAGTTTAAATTTTTGTTAAAAAAAACAACAACAAAACAAAAAAAAACAAATAAACACGCATCCGTGATTTGTCTTCTGGCAAAAAATGCTTAATTCCACATTTTTGTAGATAGGGGCTTGAAACTTCTACAATGAGGTTATCTGATACGCTGAATCTGATGGTGTGATTTTTGTTAAGGTTGTATGACTTTTAGGGGGTACTTCCGCCTATTTTCTAAAATGAGGCAAATCTTCTCAGGCTCGTAACTTTCGATGGGTAAGACTAATCTTGATGAAACTTATATATTTAAAATCAGCATTAAAATGCGATTCTTTTGGTGTAACTATTGGCATAAAAATTGCGTATATGAAAGGGCTCACCCCTCGTAGATACCTCGCTCTTCACACTAAAGCTTAAATTTAAATTTTTGTTTAAAAAAAAAACAACTACAAAACAAAAAAAAAAAACAAATAAACACGCATCCGTGGTTTGTCTTCGGGCAAAAAATGCTTAATTCCACATTTTTGTAGATAGGGGCTTGAAACTTCTACAATAAGGTTATCTGATACGCTGAATCTAATGGTGTGATTTTTGTTAAGGTTGTATGACTTTTAGGGGGTACTTCCGCCTATTTTCTAAAATGAGGCAAATCGATTCTTTTGGTGTAACTATTGGCATAAAAATTCCTTTTTATAGAGTTTTGGTTACTATTGAGCCGGGTCGCTCCTTACTACAGTTCGTTACCACGAACTGTTTGAAAAACGTTAGCAAAATGAATGATTCTTTGGAGATTTCGACAATTCAATGTGCAACAATAGGTCTGAAGATTAACGTAAAGAAGACTAAGTCGCTTAGACCGGGAATAAATGGAGGTGAAGAATTGATGTTGGGTAAAGAAAATATCGATCAAGTGGACAGCTTCATTTGCCAGTGTATTATTACTAGTAAGGATAGTGGACGGAACAAAGATTTAAAAAGCAGCCCAGGGTAATAGTTCAGGGTATTTTTTCACGCTCTGAAAAAGCTTGGAAGAATAGGAATATAAGCCTGCGAAACAAGATTAGAATATTAGAAGCTATAATGATCACAGTGGTAAAGTTTGGTTGTGAAAATTTGGTGCTTTGTAAGACGAGGAAGGACTTTAATGAGATAAAGATTGAGATCACTAGTGAACCTTCTCCCTCCCCTTAGTGCGAGCAAAAAGTTTTGTGATTAGGTTACTGTGACTTGGGTGCGAGATCAACGCTAGGATCAAACTATGTTTGAAAAAGATTTGCCGACGCTTGATCTGCCTGCCTTAAGTCTTTCAGAAATTTTTCCTGAGTGTTTAGTGTCACACGAACTTACAAGGCATTTCGTAGCTTGCCACCTCTTAAATCTTCGATGCTGCAAAAAGTGTACGTGTCAAAACCTGTTTCTGTTACAGTAACAAACCAAACTTCTTGAAATGACTGCAATAACAGATACGCCTTAGGGCTAGTCATAATTCTGGAAGCGTTTTAACAAAATAAAATTTTCTGATAATTTTAGCCATTTATGATGTTGAAGTGAAGATAGCAGACAACTATAAACAAATATATTTTCGAAATTTAGGCGAGGGGACGATCTACATCTAATTACATAAAAAAACTAGTTTTTTTTTTAACTGAAAGTAAGGAGTAAGGAGAAAGTAAAACGAACAGAAATTACTCCGTATATGAAATGAGTTGTCCCCTCCGCAATCCCTCGCTCTTTACGCTAAAGCTTTTAATTGTTTTAAAAAGCAGAATTGTGGCAAAGAGTCAAACTTTAGCGTAAAGAGCGAGGGATAGCGGAGGGGACAACCCATTTCATATACGGAGTAATTTCTGTTCGTTTTAAGTTTTAATGTCGCTCCTTACTTTCAGTTAAAAAAACTAATTGCATGGCAACTAGGCCTCCTTCCCCATCCCTTATTTCTCAAAATCGTCTTATCAAAACTAAGAGAAAGCCATTTAGCCAAAAAAGGAATTAAAATGCAAATTTCATTTTAATAATTTATGTGTGGAGAGCCAAAATCAAACATGCATTAATTCATAAACGTTCAGAAATTACACGAAAAAAACTAGTTTTTTTAACTGAAACTAAGGAGCGACATTAAAACTTAAAACGAACAGAAATTACTCCGTATATGAAATGGGTTGTCCCCTCCGCAATCCCTCGCTCTTTACGCTAAAGCTTTTAATTGTTTTAAAAAGCAGAATTGTGGCAAAGAGTCAAACTTTAGCGTAAAGAGCGAGGGATTGCGGAAGGGACAACCCATCTCATATACGGAGTAATATACGGACCCCTGAATCAGAAAGGCCGTAGAATAAATAGTTGAAATTACTAAAAGTACTATAGCATAAAGAGCGAGGTATTTATCTCCTCCTAAATACCTCGCTCTTTATGCTAAAATATTTTTAGAACCCCTCATATGCGTAATAATCTCTGTTCGTTTTAAGTTTCAATGCTACTCTTTACTTTCTATTAAAAAAATATTTTCCATGTTTATTTTTTCATTGTTTTTATATAGTAATTTTACAAATCCTGCGCCCTTTTCATTGAATTTCCGTTCCCCCATGACATATTTCTCCAAGGAAAGATCCTCCCACATAGCCCCCTCCCCTAAACCCCACCTCCTAAACAAATAAAAATCCCCTGAAAACGACTGTACACTTCCCAATAAACATTATTATATGTAAACACTGGTCGAAACTTGTAACTTGCAGCCCCTCCCCCAGGGACTGTGGTGGAGTAAGTCATTTCCAAAGACATAGTTATAATGGTTTTTGACTATGCGGAACAAAATGGCTATCTCAAAATTTTGATCTGTTGACTTTGGAGAAAAATGAGCGTGGGAGTGGGCCTAGGTGCCCTCCAATTTTTTTGGTCACTTAAAAAGGGCACTAGAACTTTTCATTTCCGTTAGAATGAGCCCTCTTGTGACATTGTAGGACCACTTGGTCGATATGATGACCCCTGGGGAAAAGAAAAAAAAACAAACAAACACGCACCCGTGATTTGTCTTCTGGCAAAAAATACGAAATTCCACATTTTTGTAGATAGGAGCTTGAAAATTTTGCTATAGGGTTCTCTGATACGCCAAATGCGATGGTGTGATTTTTGTTGAGATTCTGTGACTATTAGGGGGTGTATTTCCCTATTTTCTAAAATAAGGCAAATTTTTTCAGGCTTGTAACTTTTGATTGCAAAGACTAAATTTGATGAATCTTATATATTTGAAATCAACATTAAAATCTGATTCTTTTGATGTAGATTTTAGCATCAAAATTCCGTTTTTTAGAGTTTCGTTTACTATTGAGTCGGGTCGCTCCTTACTACAGTTCGTTACCACGAACTGTTTGATTAAAGATAGAAACAGATAGAATTTTAGTGTTGAACTGTTGATAGTGGTTCCAGCGCTGTGACAAATGGGGAAATTGTGGTTGATTCGTTAGCATCAATTGAAGTGTGTAGCCCCAATTCTAATAAAAACATCTTATTATCCTAATAAGCACTTTCCAAGAAAATAATATAAAAAGCTATATCAATAGAATTGTAAAACTGAATGATCGTACAATTGCTTCAGAACCTTGGATTTTGCCATCTAAATAAGATTAAACTTAAAATTAAACAACGGCGAACGAGGGAAGTGGCATCCCCCCCCCTCACATTTAAGATGGCCCTGGGTCAAACAGGTCGTTGTAATGAACTGTAAGGAAAGAGTAAAAATTGAAGAAGCAAATCAAACAGTTCGTCGTAACGAACTGTAGTAAGGAGCGACCCGGCTCAATAGTAACCGAAACTCTAAAACACGGAATTTTTATAACAATAGTTACATCAAAAGATTTGCATTTTAATACTGATTTTAAATGTGTAAGTTTCATTAAGTTTAGACTTAACCATCGAAAGTTACGAGCCTGATAATATTTGCCTTATTTTAGAAAATAGGGGCAAACACCCCTTGAAAGTCATAGAATTTTAATGAAAATCACACCATCAGTTTAAGCGTATCAGAGAAGTTTCATACAGTAGAAGTTTCAAACCCCTATCTACAAAAATGTGGAATTCTCCATTTTTTGCCTCATGACGCATTACGGATATGTGTTTATTTATTTTTTTATTTTTTTCCTGGGGTTAATGTATCGACCCAGTAGTCCTAAAATCTTGTTTGAGGGCTCAAACGACATTTTAACGGAAATTAATAGCTCTAGTGTCCTTTTTAAGTGACCAAAAAATTGGAGGGCATATAGGCCCCCTCCCACGCTCACTTTTTTCCCAAAGTCACCGGATAAAACTTCTGAGATAGCCATTTTATTCAGCATAGTCGAAAAATCTAATAACTATGTCTTTGGGACGACTTACTCCCCCACAGTCCCCGTGGGAGGGGCTGCAAGTTACAAACTTTGACCAGTGTTTACATATAGTAATGGTTATTGAGAAGCGTACAGTCGCTTTCAGGGGGATTTTTTGGTTGGGGGAGGGGTAGAGGGGGGTGTTATGCTGGGAAAATTTTCCATGGAGGAATTTTTTGTGGGGGAAGAAAATTTCCATGAAGGGGGTGCAGGATTTTTAAGCATTTTTTTAAAGAACAATGAAAAAATAAATATGAAAAAGTTTTTTCAACTGAAAGTAAGAAGCAGCATTAAAACTTAAAACGAACAGAAATTATTACGCATATAAGGGTTTCACCTCCTCCTAGTACCTCACTCTGTACGCTAAAGTATTTTTAGTAATTTCAACTGTTTATTCTATGGCCTTTGTGTTTCAGGGGTCATCCTTAAGGAACTGGGGCCAAATTTAAGCTTTAGTGTAAAGAGCAAGGTACTGACGAGGGGGTGAACCCCCTCACATACGTAATAAAAACATACGAATATAAAAGTTCGTTACCTAAGTTAATTCGTAAGTTACGTATACTTTTACTAATAAAAGAGTTCGTAAAAAATTAGAAGTTCTAGTCGCCTTTATAAATAACCGAAAAATCCAAGGGTAACTAGGCCTACTGCCCCGCTCCTTTTTCCTCAAAATGGTCCGATCATAACTATGAAAAAGCCATTTAGCCATACAAATAAATTAATATGCAAATTTTTTTTAATCATTCATGCACGGAGAGCCAAAATCAAAACATGCATTAATTCAAAAACTTTCAGAAATCGAAAAAGAGTTTTTTTTTAACTGAAAGTAAGGAGCGATATTAAACCTTAAAACGAACAGAAATTACTCTGTATATGAAAGAGACCATTCCCTCCTCAACACCCCGCTTTTTACGCTATAGTTTTTTGCTGTTTTAAAATTTAGAGTTGAGAGAAGGAGTCAAACTTTAGCATAAAGAGCGGGGCGTTAAGGAGGGAACAGCTTCTTTCATATACGGAGTAATTTCTGTTCGTTTTAAGTTTTAATATCGCTCCTTACTTTCAGTTTAAAAAAAAATGTTTTTTTCTTTTTAATCAATTTTAAAAACGAACTTTGCAGACAAGATGTATATCATAATATGATGCTTATTCCGAGTGTACAAAAATAATCACTTTTATGTTTACCTATGTAAAGTTGTTATTATAAAAGGGTATAAATTTTATTGGGAAAAGAGGGGTCAACTTTCCCTAAAATGGGTGTGAATTTGATGATATTTAGACCATGGAATTCAACATTGCTGAAACTAAAACAGGTGTTATAAGCTGCTCTATATCACAAAATAGGAAGTTCCGTTTTTTTTCTCAGAAGGAAGATCATGGAGGCATGTTTATTTGGTGGTGATAGGATCAAAAGCTTCAGAACATTTTTATGCATATATATTGAATTCTCCCATCATAGGTGTTTCAGATCATCACCCCTGAGGAAAAAAAAATGATAATAAGTACGAGTCCTTGATCTTTCTCCTGGCCAAAAATGCAAAATTCCACATTTTTGCAGATACGAGCTTGAAACCTATACAACAAGGTTCTCTAAAATACTGAGTTTGATGGTGTGGTTTTCTTTGAGATTCCTTTACTTTTAAGGGGGAGACTTTTCCCCTTTTTTGGAAATCGGGCAAGTTTTCTAAAGCTTGTAACCTTTGATGGGTAACACTAAACTTAATTAATGTTATCAAACAGTTCGTGGTTTGATAACATTAATTGACCCGGCTCAATAGTAGCCAAAACCCTAAAAAATGGAATTTTGATACCAATAGCTATATCAAAAGAATCGCATTTTAATGCTGCTTTTAAATATATAAGTTTCATCAAGTTTCGTTTTACCCATCAAAAGTTACGGACCTGAGAAAATTTCCTTATTTTTGAAAATAGGGAGAAACAACCCCTAAAAGTCATAGAATCTTAACGAATCTTAGAATCACACCATCACATTACACCACACATTAGAATCTTAGAATCACACCATCAGATTCAGCGTATCAAAGAACCTTATTGTAGAAGTTTCAAGCTCATACCTTCAAAAATGTGGAATTTTGTATATTTTGCCAGAAGGTAGATCACGGATGCGTGTTTGTTTGTTATTGTTTTTTCCAGGGGTTATGATAGCGACCCAGTGGTCCTAGAATCTTGCGAGAGGGCTCATTCTAACGGAAATGAAAAGCTTTAGTGCCCTTTTTAAGTAACCAAAAAAATTGGAGGGTACCTAGGCCCTCTCCCACGCTAATTATTTTCCCAACGTCATCGGATCAAAATTTTGAGATAGCCATTTTAATCAGCGTAGTCGAAAAACTTTATAACTATGTCTTTGGGGACGACTTACTCCCCCATAGTCCCAGTAGGAGGGGCCACAAGTTACAAACTTTGACCAGTGCTTACATATAGTAAGGGTCATTTGGAAGTTTACAGACTTTTTCAGGGGGATTTTTTGGTTGGGGGGGGGTGAAAAGAGGGGGATATGTTGGGGGAACTTTCCTGGGAGGAATTTGTCATGGGGGAAGAAAATTTCCATGAAGGAAGTGCGGGATTTTTTAGTTTATTTAAAAAAAACAATGAAAAAATAAATATGAAAAAGTTTTTCCAACTGAAAATAAAGAGCAGCATTAAAACTTAAAACAAACAGAAGTTATTACGCATATGGTGGGCTCACCTCCTCCTAATATCTCGCTCTTTACGCTAACGTATTTTTAGTAATTTCACCTATTTATTCTACGGCTTTTCTGATTCAGGGGTCATTCTTAAGAAATTGGGACAAAATTTAAGCTTTAGTGTAAAGAGCGAGGTACTGACGAGGGGGTGAACACCCTCATATACGTAATAAAAACATGAGGATACAGAAGTTTGTTGCGTAAGCTAATTTGTAAGTTACATATATGTTTTACTAATAAAAACATTCGTAAAAAATTAAAAGTTCTAGTTGCCTTTTTAAGTAACCAACAAATCGGAGGGCAACTAGGCCTCCTCCCCCGCACCTTGTTTTTCAAAATCATTCGACCAAAACTATGAGAAAGCCATTTAGCAAAAAAAATAAATGTGCTTCGTTTTAATCATTCATCCGCGGAGAGCCAAAATCAAAACATGCATTGATTCAAAAACGTTCAGAAATTAAATAAAAAAAAAAACAAGATTTTTCAACGGAATGTAAGGAGCGACATTAAAACTTAAAACGAACAGAAATTACTTCATATATGAAAGGGGCTGCTGCCTCATCAACGGCCCGCTCTTTACGCTAAAGTTTTTTTTACTGTTCTAAAAAGTAGAGTTAAGAGAAACAGTCAAACTATTTAGAATCAACGTAAGAAACTGATTCTTTTGATATATCTATTGACGTCAAAATTTCGTTTTTTAGAGTTTCGGGCCTTATTGAGGCACATCGTCCTTGCTTGCAGGTCGGTACCATGATCTGTCTGATGAAGTTTACTCAGCAAAAACACTTGCAACTGTGAATTGACCATATTTACTGCACTCCAAAATTCAAGTTTTCTTTCAATCAAGTGCTAGTCAAACTTTAGTGTTGAGACTGCTAGGACGGTGAAATTTGGCAGGCGTAACAGGGACCGGACCAGATTAAATTAGAAATAGTCATTTTCCCGATTTTACCATCTGGGGGGGATTGAGGGGCTGGTTAATTCGAAAAAAATAGAAAAAATGAAGTATTTTTAACTTACGAACGGGTGATGGGATCTTAATGAAATTTGATATTTGGAAGGATATCGTGTCTCAGAGCACTTATTTTAATTTCCAACTGGATCCGGTGACATTGGGAGGAATTGAGGGGGGAACCTAAAATCTTGGAACACGCTTAGAGTGGAGGGATGGGGATGAAACTTGGTGGGAAAAGTAAGCACAAGTCCTAGATACGTGATTGACATAAAGGGAACGGATCCGCTCTCTTTGGGGTAGTTTCGGGGAGGGTTAATTCTGAAAAATTAGAAAAAATGAGGTATTTTTAACTTACGAAGGAGTGATCGGATCTTAATGAAAATCGATGTTTGGAATGGTGTCGTGTCTCAGAGCTCTTATTTTAAATCCTGACCGGATCTGGTGACATTGGGGGGAGTTGGGTGGGGGAATCTAAAATCTTGGAAAACGCTTAGAGTGGAGGGATAGGGATGAGACTCGGTGGTAAAAATAATCATAAGTTTCAGATACGAGATTGACATAACTGGAACGGATCTTTTTCGCTTGATCAAGAGGCTAAGATCACATAGCTCACAAAGAACACACGATTTCGGTAAAACCACTTTCTGTCAAAAGATGCGATATCCTAGCATACAGATTTCTAAAAAGCGGTGCTTGTGATTAGTTACTACAATCCTTTGAACCTTGAATAATCATATGAGCTGACATTATCAATTCATGTTTAAGCAAACTAATAAATAAATAATTTTTTTTAATATAACCTTAATCTCTAGATTATAATCAATATCTTTTCCCTCTTGTATCCTCTAATTTATAAGTTTTCTTGAAAATAAAATCAGTTGATACATTTTTTTTAGAGCTGAAAACTTCTCTATTCTCTTTCATCTTCCTTAATACCCGTTATTTTATTAGAGTACCGTTAACTGAAAAGGTAAGGGTAGTAAGGGGCTAAGGAGCTTGGTCCCAAAGCTTTGCTTTGGAACTCCCAATCCTGCTCCCTAAATGATCTTTGAGCAATCACGTGTTGAAAGATATGCAAAATGTCTCCATTTATGTAATTGCTGGTTAAGAGAGAGGTGAGGAGAGCTCAGGCTCTTCTGTTCTGAAACTCTGTTGACGATCTTCGCTCAATCCTGACTTCAGCAGTTTGAAAAATTGTCATTTTTCTACTAAAATGCATCTTTGAATCCATAATTCAAACTGGCACTTTATATTATTTGGTTCCCTTAACCCTGGGATTTTATGGACCATGTCCATGTCCATAAGGTGTATTGTTTATGCCTATAAATCGCTCTGAGCAGCATGGATTCAAAGTCATATTTGGCTACGGGGATTCCCGACAGGGGCGTAATTTGCTATGGAGCAGGTGGTCAACTGCCCACTCCAGATCCAAGTTTGCCCCCCCCCCGACCTCAGTCCCCCCCCCAGCTAAAATTTATTTTTTGTAAAAAATCGTGTCCAAACTAAGATAAGCCTGCATAATTCAAGTATCCAGAGAAACAGGTCAGTTTTCTTTAGTATGTCTTTACGTTTATTGGTAATATATGGGTCGTTTTCAGTTTTCCCTGTCATTTTCACTTGATTTGGGAAAATCAACTCCAACTTTGCCCCTCCCCCGCCCTAGGGCTTGACGAAATTGCGCCACTGATTCCCGAGGCGAATAGGGCTATGGATTGGCCCTCGGGATGGTTTTGGAATTTCAAGCGGGAACTAAAGTTTTTATTTTCGGATTAAATGAGCCCTTCTTCAAAGTTCTTCTACGACCGTCTTTCTATGCAATTAAACCTGGAAGAATAATTCATATGCGATCATTCTTCACTAAGCCAACGCCATTGCGATGAGTATTATTCTTCCGCTTGTCAAATTATTAAGAATGGTTCCAGGATAAAATGTACACTTATATTTGCTTTGTACCGTTATTTCTGTTTTTAGACTTTATGGCAGTTACGAAGCACTGCAAGCTGGCTTTACCACAAAAGCTTTGGAAGATCTCACAGGTGGCATTGTACAGAGTTTTTCACTTGCTCAACAGGACATATTTCTTACTCATCAAGTCCTCAATTCTGCAGTGCCACGTTCAACACTTTTAGTTGCGAGTATTCAGTTGGTGAGTCACTATTTTCTTTCCGTCCAGAGTCCAGAATTTGTTTCCTTTCAAATCATCTGTAAAATTGTAAAATTCTGAGATTGAAAAATGACAGGTTTTGCCTGGAGATGCTTGTAAATTGTTTGTATGTATTGGGCGCATCAAAGAATATTAATAAAACTGGCATTTACTGTAACATATTGTGAAAAGCCCCAAATAAACCATAAGTTTCTTGGCACATCCACCTACACAACATGCCTGCTTTTTCAGCTGCACCTCAATCAAATAAACTAAACAAGTATGGGGCACTTGCGTGTGAGTCGGAAACTTAAAAAGAATGCTCAAATCTTAAACCATTTGATTAATTGAATTGGGCGGATTAAACCTGACGGATGTCCAATGGTAGCTAAGCAAAACTATTTAGATGCAAGAGCCTATTTAGACACACGAAAACCTGTTTTTTTTTATTCTTTGCTTTCTGTTAAGTACGTAACTTGCCTGTTTGTCTTCAGGTCAGATTGTTCTTATCTATTCTTTTCTCTATTTTATTTGTTCTCATTTGTGTTGTGTGCAGTGCTTATTCTATAACAGGCTTTTCAATAATTAAAAAAAATCCAATGATAAAAAAGTGTTCTTTTAAAATTATGAAACTAAATTTAAAGCAGCAAATATATTTATTCCAAGCAATTGTTGTTTTTGTTAAATTTGGTTAGAATTAGTTTTTCTTTCATAAACAAAAAACTAAAATTCACGCTGTGCAAAATAAAGATCTTTTTCGGTGTAAAACTGAAATGACACTACCCTGTCGGGGTTTGAGTGGACGGCAGCCGCGCTTTTATTTGGGGTATTTTCAGTATGGTTTAAGTCTAAATTTACTATTTATTTTAATTTTTGATCATTTTATGTTTTATTTATTTAATTTCTTGACAATACTTTGTATTCGTTTTATAGTTGAACTTAATTAATTATGCTAACTTCTATTCGTCTTAATTTGATTCAATTCAAACAATTTTATTAACAAAACTCAATGTTCCAGATGTCCTAAAGCAAAAAAAAGGCTTAAAAAACCGACCTTTCGGATATTATTCATGTTAATTCATCAAACCTATTTTCTGGTTCTTTATTGATCAACAGTTATTTTCCTCTTTTTAAGTTTGACTTATTATATAACTTTACTTGTGCTCATTTTACGTTTTAAAGTCGCTCTTTACTTTCTTTAACTCTTTTTCTTTACTCTTTAGTTTTTAAAGTCGCTTTAAATATTTTTTTGGGAAGACATCTTTTTCAATTAATCGCTTAAAATAATAACAAATGTGCAACATTTATTACAATGTAAGCTATGTCTGTCTCTCATAAGTAATGTTGGGTATGAATTTGGGGACAGTTTGACATTTGTAGCGGTATTCCTTGCGGTGGCAGCTTTGCTCCTTTTGAAACCGCAAATTAAATTTAATGTTTGTGGCTGCTCCATAAAAATTGACTTGAAAATATTTGGTGGGATTCTTTTTTGCAAACAGCTTCCTGTTAAAAATCTCACAGCATGCAAGGTGAGGTTTTATAGATAGATTGTCTTTGTAAATTGAATGTGTTGTATATTATTGATTGTATGACATTTTATTGACGTAAAAATGTACAATCAAGGAAAAGACTTGACAAATGATGCTGGATATAAAGCGCAGACCAGCAAGAAATGAGGTTGCCGATAGTTTCGATTTTTACGTTTTATTCTCGCAATTTCTTGATACACTTGAAAGCTAGGAGGATACAACTGGACAGGGAAATAATAACAAAATTGCTTAAAATTAAATAGGTTACTTAGGTAACACGATTATAACTATGCTGAGACTCGCTAGATAGCGATGGGTATGATTTTCTTTTTGAAAATCCTTTAAGTTTCTAGTCCAATCAGATTACTATAGTCACAAACATCAAAAACAAGAAGAGAGGGTTGCTGTAGTACAGGTAAACAGACATTACTATAGTCTTTGGTTTTTGCCCAAGACAGATACCAAAAGAATGAGGGCAATGACCCTCAGGGCCGATTTTCCCAAAGGAGCTCACTGCAAAAATTTTGCAATTTGATGTGTAGTCCAATTCTCTCATTTTAAGGTTTTTATGTTACTTCTTTTTTGCATTGAACTAAAAGTTAAAAATATTGGAACAAAGCAGATAATGTTTTGTGTTATTAAAAGAATTAATGAGTTTATTTGATTTGCTTCATTAAATTAAAAAGCTTAAATTTTTCAAAGATAAAGAAAAGGGCTAAAATGAGCGGAAATTAAATTATGTGGTAATTAAAGTTTAAAATGAACAAAGACCACTATCAATAAATAAGTGAAGCCCAAAACGAACAGCAATTACAAAAAATAATCAAGTTAAGCTTAAGACGAACAGCAAGTACAGCTAATAGGATTAGGGCTAACGCCCCCTTTGCTATGTAAAGACCAGAATATCATTTGCACTTTGCTAAAAGCAACTCTTATTTCGAGCGGTGAGTTTTGATTTGGTGTAACACATTTGAAGAAGAAAATCCTCATACTAACTAAGATTATTGTAAAGATATAATAAAACTCAGATTGACAGTTTAATATATATTAGTATATATTTTAATATATGTTATTGAAATATATTATATGCCTAGTTCAAATGGGCATAGTTCATAGCTTGCAGCCCTTCCTCTCGGGACTGTAGGGGATTAAGTCGTCAAAAATATAAGAATTGAAAAAAAAATTCTCCAAAAAAGATTGAAGAAAATCTCCTCCCAAATGATTTTATTACTGAACACTTCAACTATGCTCAACAAATCGGCAATTTCAAAATTTTGATTTGATGTGTTGGAGAAATGATGGGATTTTTTTTGGGGGGGGGGGCTAGCTTCATAACGAACACTTTTAACTCTTCAAATGAGCACTAGAAGTTTCAATATCCAATCGAACGAGCCCCTTTCAATGTTTCCTTCAACTCTTTCGACACGAATTGGCTAGTTCAGAAAAATGATAAACCGTTAATACATTCTGCCCACATCGCTCTTTACTTAAGCAGTGCTATTGCGCTGCCTAAGATTCTTTCTTTCCATGCGTAGATTGCAAAAGAAGTTTTTAACCACCCAAAATATTTCATAGCATGATTGCATGGAACTAAGTGAAAGTCTTGACATCGACCACACCAAAAAGCTTGATCTTTTTTAATTTTTTTTTAAACAGGTTTCTCTTTTTGCATTTGGGGAGAATTAGCTTAGTCTAACCAAGATAAACTGGGTACCTGGAGAAATCTAGGGAAGGTAAGCAAGAAGGGTGTGCGAAAGCACAGGATGGCTGAACCCCAGCCCCTCAATGCACTTTTTGACTGGAAGGCCACGAAACGGAGATGAACACCACCGGTCCGGAACTTAAAGGTCTAGTCCCATCGTACTTACTTACTTACTACTTCATACAGTGAGATAAACTGCAATCCAGGTATATTTTAATTAAAGGCTTAATATATATAGTTGGTTATGTTAGGTATTTAACAAGTATTTTATCAAGTGATTAAAATTTCACATCACTAATTAATTTTTGAAAAGCTGGGAAGCCTTGAAAGACGGTAACTCTGATTTCAGGTTGCAGCTTAAGATTAACCAAATCGGTTTTGAATACACCAACAAATCTTTTCTAAATTTTCGATTGTGTGTTAGCTTTATTTCGACAAGTGGTTACAAGCTAGCTCAAATGTTCTGTCTGCGCACAGCGCCAACAGAGAGTAAGAGCTTTGTATTGCTGGGCAATATGTCTGTAAGTTTGCAGTTGTAGCAGCAAGGAGAAAGAGGGAGAAATTTCTCGACATGGATTCGCTAATACTTGATTATCACTGACAAGGAAATTACTGTTAATAAGTCTTCTCGAAGTGAAAACCAAAGCTTTAGGACCTAGTTTTGCCGATACAGAAAACTTTGATACAGTTAGTTATCAAGTTCTGCAACTTATCGTCTGTAATACTGGCAGGAACGAAACGGGCAATTCCATAATGCACTGGTCCTTTTAGCTGTAGTCATAGCGTTTGATCCTTAGATTTGATAACATAAGCTACAGCAGTAGCTTGAATTTTAGCACTTACGATGAGGCGCCAAGTATCTTTTCCTGGTCTAAGCTCAGTTATCGCTGACGTCGAGTCACCACACAAGTTATCAATAAAATTTTTGCGGTCCTAGGGGTAGTTGAGATCTATAGGTGGATTCTTTTACATAACGGCTCCTGTAACGATGAAATTTCCCAGAAAAGAAGAAAAGGTCAACCTCTTTTGTTTGTTTTTTTTTGCTAAGGGTAATCATATCAAACCAGTGGTCCTGGAATTGTTGGGAGGGGCTACTTTGAGTTGATTCAGCGAGTTCTACTTTTAGTACCAAAAGAAATCAAAAACTGAAAAAAAACAGTTTACGACGAGGGGCAAGTTCTTGCTAGTGGTTTTAATTATACGTTAGCCGTTGATAACCCCTATCACCATTTTTCGCGTAATAGCATTCAACGGAAAGTAAAAAAAAGAATAGTATATTCTTCTACCAATATCATAAACTATATATTGTCGACGTGCTGGAACTCTTAACCTGTGCAAAAATAATGTGTAAATAAACAATGAAATCGCAGGCAAAAATAAAAACGATATTGGCAGATAAAGGAATTTAAGGACACTTGAAGGAAAACTAAAGCATTGGTGAACGTAAACAGTATCATTGGTAGCTTACCAATAGTTACCATCATTGAATAAAATAATAGAAATAATGGAATTCGTAATGAGCTTGTAGGTGCAACCATAATAAAATTCGCGTATGACCCAAAAAATAGAAATAACTGCCATGTCAAGATAAAAACACGATGAAATATTTTTTAGATTACTACTACTACTAATTATAATAACTCACTGCAGCACCAAGCCGCCTGAGGCCAACACTACTACGCACGCCCCTCCTCCATCCTAATCTATCCAAGGCCTCCCTCTTTACACCCTCCCAGGAAGTTCCCGTTTCTTTTAAATTTTTATTTATGACATCCTCCCAATCCAGACAAGGACGACCTGATTTCCATGTAGCCTCAGATGGCTGGCCAAAAAGGACAATCTTCGGCAATCTGTCATCCTTCATCCGCAGAACGCGACCTAGCCATCTCAACCTTTCTTTCATTATAGCCCTAAAAAGTGGGATTGTACCAAACTTTTCGTACAAACTACTGTTTGAAATACAGTCGGTCAGCCGGGTACCCAGAACAATCCGTAGGCAATTTCTCTGGAAAACATTTAGTAAATTTTCGTCTGCTTTTCGGAGCACCCATGCTTCAGAGCCATATGTGACCACTGTCATCACTGTACCTTCCAATTTTCTAATCTTGGTTTACACACTTATCTTCCTATTCTTCCAAACTTTTTTTTTAACTGTGAAAAAACACCCTGAGCCTTCGCTATTCCACTTTTAACATCTTCACTGCTCCCACCGTCTTTACTAATAATACTACCAAGGTAAATGAAGCTGCCAACCTGATCAATCTTTTCGTTACCCAACGTCACTTTTTGATCTTCACGTATTTCTAGCCTTAGTGACTTAGTTTTCTTCATATTAATTTTCAAGCCTATTCTAGCACCCTGAACTCGCAAAACCTCTAAAAATTCATTCATTTTGCTCACACTTTCATCTAATATTCTCAAATCATCAGCATACTCAAAGTCCAGGAGCTTTTTTCCTCCCCATTTGATTCCGTGGTCTCCAATTACCTTTCCTGTGCTCCTGAAGACAAAGTCCATCAAAATGATCCATATAAAGGGGATATAACACAACCCTGCTTAACTCCTGATTTAGTACAAAACCAGTTGCTAACCTCATTTCCTACCTTAACCACAGCAGTATTATTCTCGTACATAGCACGTATCACTGTAATGTATTTTTCTGGTAAACCATATAAGGATAAGACCTTTGTTAACGCATAGGTTTGCGAGTGATGTCATGACAGCGAGCGATTAAGTTTCTTTGGAGTACCGTAACAATTCAATGGATTGGTTTCGAAAAATTCTTCTGATATAAATAACATCTACTTCTGTACTTGCTATTACTTAATAAAAATATTTCATTGAATTGCTTTGTTTCTTAGAGATATATTTTTAGAGATATCTCTCCCCCATCTACTAGTCAAACGTGATGCAAGAACATTTGTGAAAGCGATTGTTTTTTCATTTTTTTCTTATGCAACTACCTCCGTGATATTCTTTGGCTTATCATCGACCCCACATAGTTTATTATGTGTTTTCGATCAAAATTAATTGTGCACTAGAAGGATGAACACTTACATCTTTTTTTAAGTGAAGATGAATGTTTCAAATAAGTGTGTACACAAGATAGCGTTATCGTATTAATGAATGCTGACAAAGACATTTATTTGAACTATGAAACACGTAATAGTGGTGACACTATTTGAAATGTATTCGAGCGTTGTCATGACAGCGAGCAACTAAATTTCTTTGGAGTACCGTAACAATTTAACTTTAATGATGCTGGATATGCGCGAGTAACATTTCCATGATGATAACACGGAAAGAGAATGCAAATGTAAAACTAGTAGTTGATGCCGAGGGACATCTACTTCCTTATGGTTCTGTGCATTTCATTCTGTGCGTTTCCTATGCTTATGTGCGTTTCATAGTTTCTATACGAATAATCGATTAAATTACTGTATCAAGTTTCTGATGTTTTATGCGGTCGCTCTGTGGTACTCTATGGCTGATCATCGACACTACTTAATTTATTATAAATTTTCAATTAGTATTAATTGCGCAGTAGAAGGATAAACACAAACATCATATTTTTTTAAAAGTAAAGATAAAATATTTGAAGAAATTCCATGCACATGATAGCATAATTGCAGCATTGAATAATGACAAAAAAAATATTTGAACTACGACAGAAGTATTAGTGGTAAAACTATGGGAAAATGATGCGTGCATTGGCATGACAGTGAGAGATTAAATTTATTTGGAATATCGAAAAAATTGATCATTGCTGATGGTAGATATGCAAGGGTAACATTTCCAGAGATGATAACACTTAAAGGGAACATAAATATAAAAACAAAAGTTTATGAGGAAGGCCAACTTCTTGCTTTTCGTTCTGGTTAAACTTTACCCATTGATAAATTCCATCACCATATTTGGGGTAGAGGTATTCAGCAGAAGATGAAGAGAAGACAGGCGTACTACTGCACCATTGTCATGAACTTTGTCTTGTCTACATGTCAAGACTGCTACCTATTTAGAAATAATTTAGCAATTAACAATGAAATTACTAGTAAAATAAAAATGGCCTTAGCAGATAGTATCACCAATGACATTAAAGACAATTTAAGGAAAAGCAAGGCGTATGTGAAAATTATTAGTACCATTGGTCGTCTACCAACAAATACTGTCAATAAACTCAATTATACCAATAACAAAGCGTACATTGACCCTCTAGGTGACATTGCACTAAAAATTGTGTATGACACTAAATGAATTAATGATTATTCTACTGATTATGAACTAAGAGAAGAGAACGGCTACAATGTCAAGAGAGAATATGATCAACTATTTTATGGAACAGATTCAAAATATACAAAGTTGTTCATTAATACTATTAATATTTATAGTTTTGTAGGTCAAGTTATTAGAATAAAAATTTTCATTTACATTTTGGTGTTACGATTCGTTTATCTTTTTAGTACATCTTTCAAGACAATGAAATAGAACTTATTATTTTGGATTCTAAAGTTTTTTTTAACATTATCTTATGGAACAGATTCAAAACGTCCAAAATTTTCAATGATACTAATAATGCATAATAGTCTATGTAACATGGTTTCAATAAAAATATTACTTGACATTATTTGAATAAAAATATTCATTTGAATTATATTCATATGTTTCTTTTTATTTTTAGGACATTCTTATTTACAATTTTTCAAGACCATGGAACAGGTAAGTCAAAGACATGTGATTGGGGTTTTTAAAAGCTGAAGAAATATCAACATAATTTCTAAACAGTCAGAGAGATGCGAATGAGAATATTCTGTAAAAAAAGAAGCGTTCAAATTGGATTTAATTCTTTCTTCCAAGAGTTAGAGACACGTGAACAGAACTTTCAGGTTTGTTTTTCCAAAATCATTTTTGCGATGTCAGGAACAAGGGAACGCGGTTCCTTTTAAAAAAGTTGAAAACATTAACATAATTTCTTCAGAACACTCAAAAGTCAAAGACCTGTGAATGGAATTCTCAAAAGCTATAGATGCATCAACAAGATTTTTCAACAATCGGATCCACTTGAGTGAGAATTTTCTTCAAAGTCAGAAAATTGCGAACAGATTTTTTTTGTTAGAGGTATATGAATTGAGGTTTTTCAAAAGCTAGAGGCAGATCAATGGGAATTTTATCAAAAGGTCGATAATATTATATATTCTCACTAAACATTATTATACATTATTTTTAGGGTTTTTACGAATGCGAGAGAAAAGAAAACGGGAATTAATTCATAAGTTCAAAGAAATATAAATAACATATTTTTTTCAAAGGTCAAAGGCACATCAAATTTGGGTTTTTTCAAGATGCAGTGAGACATGAGCGGAATTTTTTCAAGAGACAGAGACAGGTGATTTACGGGTTTTTCAAGAGATACATGAGCGTGAACTTTTCAACAATCAGAGGGGTATGAATGCGAATTTTTTTTTAAGTCAGAAATGTGCAAAACTGGATTCTTTTGTTCAAGAGTCAGATATTCTTGAACTTGGATTTTCTTTAAAGAGTTAGAGACAGATGGATGAGATTTTAAAAAGTCAGAGGTCCATGTACAGGATTTTTGAAATATTCATGCTCATATGTCTGTGACTTCTGAAAAATCTGTAAGTCACTTGCATATGTTTCTTGAAAAAACACATGTCTCACTTCATCTTAAAAAAATGGAACATTTATATGTCCATGGCTTTTGGAAAAATTATTTGTATATATCTTTTAACTATTGAGAATTAATTCCCTTTTTTTACTCTGACATTGGTAAAAACCCTAAGGATAATACTTATGAAGCCAACTTTTGACAGCAATCCCGTTTGAAAACAAAAATTGGGTTCGCATGATTCTGTATTGGGGAAAATGTCGTTAACTTGTCTCTGACTTTGAAATAAAAACTGGAAATTCCACTTATCTACATCCAATTTGAATAAAAGCAAAAAAATAATCGATTTGAGTGTTTCTTCAACTGTTGAAAAGAAAAAAAAATCTAGTTCGCGTATTTCCCACTTAAGAAAATGCTCCCGTTCGCCACTTTGGAAAAACAAACCTGAAAATTATGTGCCTCCGACTCTTGAAAAAAAATACTAATCCGATTCAAATGTTTCTGTTTTTGGAAAAAAAACTATAAGCAACCCCCCCCCCCCCGACTGTTGAAAAATTGCGTTGATGTATCTCCATGTTTTGAAAATCCTATTCATATGTCTTTTGCTCCATTGTCTTGAAAAATTATAAACAAGAGTGTCCTAAAAATGAAAAAACACAAGAACTTAATACAAAGGAATATTTTTATTCAGGTAATGTCACCTACATTGTTATCAAAACGATGATACATATACCATTACACATTATTAATATCATTGAACAACATTGGCTATTTTGAATTTGTTAAACAAAAAAGAGAGATAAAACACTACAAAAAGAAAACTTCAAACGAGACGACGGCCAGTAGAAAGGAAAGACTAAAAACAACGCAGATATTTCGCCTGTATCTAAACAAGGCGTCCTCAGCACAAGATAAAAAATTAAAAGAAAACTAAACTAAAAACAAATAGAAACCACCACCAATAATAATAAATACAATTGTCGCTACTTATCAACGTAGGGAAAAAGCAGCTATTTGAGTTACTTTAATTAGAATCAAAGAGCAACTGAGGAAAAATTATGAAAATTGAAACTTAGTTAATTATTCTGTTGCGTTAATTAACTAATTAACTACGTTAATTAATACTAAGTTAACTAATACTTAGTTAATTAACTAAGTTTCAATTTTCATAATTTTTCCTCAGTTGCTCTTTGATTCTCATTAAAGTAACTCAAATACCTGCTTTTTCCCTACGTGGATAAGTAGCGACAATTGTATTTATTATTATTGGTGGTGGTTTTTATTTGTTTTTAGTTTAGTTTTCTGTTTAGTTTTGATCAATGGTACTAATAATGTTCACACGCACCTTTCTTTTCGAAAGATTGTCTTTGATTTCCTTGGTGATAATAACTGCTTGTTTTCATTGTCTGTTACCTCGTTATTTCTACATAGATAGTAGTTTCGACATGTAGACTGTATATGGTTTATAACATTGTGCAGCAGTACGCCTGTCTTCTTTATACCTTCTTTTGAATGCTAACACCCGAAAGATGGTGATGCGATTTATCAACGGGTACCGTGTTACCAAAAAAGCAGGAATTAGGCCCTCATCATCACCTATTATTTTAATGTTAGCATTTTCCTTGAGTGCTATCATCTCTGAAAATGTTACTCTCATGTATCCACCATCAGCAATGTTGAATTTTTTCGATATTCCAAAGAAATTTAATCTGTCACTGTCATGGCAATGCACCCACACGTTTTCAATAGTGTTACGACTAATACTTGGTACGTAATTCAAATATTTTTCATTGTCAGCATTCAATGGTATGGTGAACCTATCATGTGCACAAACTTTCCTAGAATATTTCATCTACATTTTTATTTAGAATATGATCTATGTGTTTATCCTTCTAGTGCACAATTAGTACTGATCAAAAACATATAATAAATTTAATTAGTGTTGACGATCATCCATATATTACCACGGGAGCATTCGCTTAGAATATGGAAAACATAACAAATTAATTCATTAAATATTCTTATTGAAATACTGGAACGAACATTACTACATATTTACGTTAAAAAATGATACTTAAAGTTCATTATTATACATCCACAGATGGGGTCTCATGATGTAGCACGTTTTTAGTGTGTCCTATACACTTATCATAATCAGGTATATTTCTTGGTAACCATTATAGGTGACAGCATTTGGTGTAGTCAAAAATAGATAGTCACCTGTGACTGTAAATGGCTGTCCGTTGAAATGTCTTTAATTTCCTTGGTGATACTATCTGTCAATGCTCTTCCTATTTTGCCTACGATTTCACAGTCTATTACCATATTTAACCAATGTAACAGTTCCAAAATGTAGACAAGATATGGTATATGATATTGATAGGGAAGTAGGCCTTAGTTTTTCCCTTTGCTTTCATTTGAATCCTATATCCAGACTGATGTTGATATGATTTATCAACAGGTAACGTGTTAACAGAGCCAAGAACAAGAAGGTGTTCTTTGTCAGCACCTTTTAAACTTGTGTTTGAATTCTCTTTGCGTGCTATTATTTCTGGAAATGTTTTTCACGCGTATCCAGGATCATTACAGTTGAATCGTTTCGGTACTCCAAATAAATTTAGTCTCTCACTGTCTTGACAACGCTTGCATAAATTTCCAGTAGTTTCACCACTGGTACTCGTTTTATAGCTTAAATATGTGTCATTTTCTGTATTCAATGCTACGATAGCTCTATCATGTATACACACTCTCATGAAATATTTCATCTTTCCTTTAAAAAACAGATGAATGTGTATATCCTTCTAGTGCACAATTAATGCTGATCAAGAACTCAACAGAGTACCACAGAGGCAGCCGCATAGAAAAGATTCAAAAATAATAATGTTCGTAAATGACCTCATAATTATGTCCGTCAATTGCCCATCAGACCCTAAGAATTCCTGTTCTTGCGTCACGTTTGACCGGTTGATGGGGAGATATATTTCTAAAAATATTGGAAACTTAACTAAGTAATTTGATAAAATATTCTTATTGAGACAATGGCACGTACAACAGTATATTTTATTGATATCATCATACAAAATTCTAATTTATCGAATCCACGTCAAAAATAAGTCATCATGTTTTTTTCTTGACATGGTAGTTATTTCATTTTCGGGGAGACGACTTTTAACATGGCTACAATTACAAGCTCGTCACAAGTTTCATCATTGCTATTGTTCCGCTCAGTGATTGTGATTGCCTTTAATTTCCTTGCTGACTGCATCTGTCAATACCCTTTTTATTTTGCCTGCGATTTCACTGTTTCAATTGCCACATTATTTTTGCAGAGGTTGCAGTTCCGGCACGTCGATAAGATATGGTTTGTGATATTGGTAGTAGAGTATGCTTTTCCTCTTTTTACTTTCCGTTGAATCCCCATACCCAAAAGATGGCTATGAAGGGCTATCATGTTATCAAAAAGTCCCTGATGCAAGTCGAAGTAACCCTCCTAAAATTCTAGGATCACTGGCTTGATATGATTACCCTTAGTAGAAAAAACGAAACACAAGAACTTTATTTTTTTTCTTGATTAGAAAAAGTCAAAAAGGAGGTGTAACTTTTTTCTCTTCTTTGAGAACTTCAGAACTGAAGTGGAACCTTTTTCTCTTCTTTGGGAAAATCATCATTATGAGTATATACTAAGACATGAAAAAAAAAGGTTCAAAATTTACAAAAGTTGAAAAGAGAAGAAATATCACTACAAATATTATTTTTCTAAAAAGAAAAATTGCGACTAACGTATTATATCAGTACATTTAATGTCATTTCAAGACATGAAAAAGAGTTGAAAAATTTCGAAGTCTCAAAAAAGGTTGAAAAAATTTCCAAGTTAAAGAAAATAGAAATTATTCAAATTTCAAAAAAATTTTGAGTACAAAAAATCAGAAGGAGTAAAAAGTTGAGGGAGGGGCATTAGGGGCCTTTTAGGTTGGAAATGGAGGGCCATAAGTTCTTCTAAAAAAGTGTTGATATAAGCAGTCATTCCCTTGTTTATCCTGAAACAAGAACTTACACTATGCATATGTAAATATATGCAGTCAAGTAAAGTTCAATACTATATCGTAAAATCTATTAGTCCATTTGAATTTGAATAAACGGTTTACTTCAGCAGTCATTCCTCTGATTACTCTGTCTTATATTTACTCAGTGAAGTAAGATTATGATAGTTTAGA
Organism: Artemia franciscana; assembly: GCF_032884065.1. Lineage (NCBI taxonomy): Eukaryota > Metazoa > Arthropoda > Branchiopoda > Anostraca > Artemiidae > Artemia > Artemia franciscana. The sequence continues at coordinate 32,338,218 of NC_088872.1, read as the reverse complement.
CCGGTTTCATTCAACCCGAATAAAAAATTATTCACAGAATCGTCAAGAGTTTACTATGGAAAGTATGTACTCATGGGAGTACAGGCGATCTGGTTGCTAGGGAGGATCAAGACCGGATCTGTTTACTAAGAAAACTGGGTATGTAAATTATGTACTCACGGGACCCACCTATAGCATTAAAGAGGTCATGCCGGTTGGATCAGTTGGGTTTCTTTAGGGCCTCATGCGTTCAAGCTGAACCCACCTTTAGCAAAAAGGAAGGCAAAGCGGCCAGATCCATAGAAGATCCTTAGGGGCTCAGGCGTGCCGGCCAGACCCTACTATAGCATAAAGGAAGGCATAGTGGCCGCCTCTACAATGTCAATACTGCTAACCAATGTTGATGTGTTTTCAAAAAAAAATTTGTACCTCCTTGAAAAAAAAAATTGTAGTCCTTTTCCCCCTCCCCCCTGAAAAAAATCCTGGATACGTCCTTTGATGTATCTACAATATCTGAGGAACGGTTCAAGGGCATGAATTTTAATTTTCGGGGAACGGGAGGAGGATACTAAATTAAATGAGAAAGGCATAGTATTTAGTCAGGTTGTCAAAAGGGTGCATCAGTAATAATTCAGAAACAGCTAATGGTCTTCAGCTGAAACTTTCAGGGAATGACAATATATTCATTCAGCTCGTTAAATTGCGTATCCTCAATGCGAGAGGATTGGCTATGGCTATTTAGTTGAAACTTTCAGGTAGTTTAGAGAAGGACTTCAAACTAAATAAGTAGTCTCTATGTGCATAGAGGTTATAGAAATGGTGTATCTGCAATATCTCGGTACCAGTTAAGGATGCTGAAAAGAGACTTTCAGGGAATCACTGAAACGGGTTGGGGTATCAAGTTGAGACTTTTAGGAAGGTTCAGAGAGAGAAGTTCAAAATTGACATTAAGCTATGACATAGAAGAGACAGTATAATTAAATCCAAAGGCACTATCCCCATCCAGGTTATCATAATACCTTATGTACAGAATATCAGAAACATTTCGGGGGGAGGGAGTTTAACCTTTCAGGTCCTTAAAGCAGCATATCGGCAATATTTGATGTACTGACTGAAAAATAAAGTTGAAGCTTTTAATTACTTTTTGGAAAAAAACGAGGAGAGTGGTACTAAGGGGTTTCAAATTTTGATTTTGGGAGGGAGGGGTTGAAGGGGCTCTATAATCTTTCTCGCATCCAACGGAACGTGTTTACAATGTAAGCTCCTACGTCGTCTAATTCATGTTCACTTTATTATTGAGGTCATTCAAAGATACTATTCATTGCGTTGTTATCAAAATTTTGTATCTGGATTATATTTTGCATGGCTGTGACAAAAAAAAAAAACGCTTAAAAATATTCCAAATATTAGCCAACGGTAAAACTAGCTCAATTGAAAACCCACACAAATAAAAAATATCGAATTTGGCAGTTTTTCTAAAAAAAAGCAGAGTTCTAAGACTTTCTAAGACTAGCTTAAATAAAGTCCTACAATAAGTAATAACTAAAACTTAAAATGAGCCCAAACTGCCGTCAATAAATAGATCAAACATAAAAATAATTGATGATTAAAGGAGTCCTAAGGTGAATAGAATTTAAATTAAGCAGTCCAGTCAAACTTAAGATCACCAGAACCTACTGCGAACTAGGGTCTTCGTTAAGTCTTTGCTAAGTCTCCTGCTAAGTCTTTGTTAAAATTGATTTTACTTTCCGTTTCTTTTATTATTAAATAAAAAAACGAGTTTTTTGAACGGAAAGTAAGGAGTGGTATTAAAACTTATTACGAACAGAAATTACTTCGTATATGAAAGGGGCTACTTCCTCATCAACGCCCTGCTCTTTACGCTTAAGTTTGACTCTTTCTCTTAACTCTACTTTTTAAAACAGTAAAAAACTTTAGCGTAAAGAGCGGGGCGTTGATAAGGAAGTAGCCCCTTTCATATACGAAGTAATTTCTGTTCGTTTTAAGTTTTAATGCCGCTCCTTACTTTCCGTTAAAAAAACTTGTTTTTTTTCTGAACGTTTTTGATTGTTTTGCATGTTTTGATTTTGGCTCTCCGCAGATGAATAATTAAAACGAAATTTGCATATTTATTTTTTTGGCTAAATAGCTTTTTCATAGTTTTGAACTTGCGAATATACGACATTCTTGGCTTTCCCATTGTCTGTGCATATACAAAGCCTTATGTACTTATAATGACGTCATATGCAAATGGTCTTTTTACAAACAAACAAACATACATACACACAACTCGTTTTTATATAGATACATAGATAGATAGATACAATACAAATTAACTGCGTAAAACTTGCGAATATACAAAATTCTTCGCTGTCCAATTGTCGCTGAGTATAATTAGATTGTCAGGTTTACCGACCCTCGAACATGCAACGTACAATTGTCCTTGGGAAAAACAATCAGTATTAAGATCTATACCACATTTTTCTAATGATTGACCTTGAGCTTTGTTGATGGTGATTGCAAATGCTAATCGAATTGGGAATTGCAATCTTTTAAATTGAAAAGGCAGATCCGTTGGAATCATGGGAATGCGAGGAATAAGAACAGCCTCATCCTCAAAAGGCCCTCTCAAGATTGTGGCCTCTATTACGTTTTCCATTGTTGTTTTTTTACGGCAAGTCGCGTGCCATTGCAAAGCTTTGGTGGGTTGATATTTCTTAACAGTATTATTGGTACGCCTATTTTTAGTTGTAGCACGTTTCCTGAAAGATCAACGGAATTTAAAAATTCAGATGGATAATTAACCGCCTCATTTGGTTCCAAAAGTGTGTCGACTGACTTGTAAAGGACTGTCTGGTCTCGAATCTTGGTCAAAACAATATTGTTGATTTCGTGGACGTCTATATTTTTGGGTGCGAGAATCGCTTTCGCTTCGGAAATACTTTTTCAATCATTTCATTTTTGGACGTCACTAAATTACAGAATTCAGCAGGCAGTTGTATACGTCCTGAAACTGAGTCTACTGGGAGCTTTCCGTTTCCAATTACCAGCAATTGATCTGAAAATGTTTGACCAGAGTCATCGTTTTGCAATCGGACACGCATGTTTGTAGTTAATTTTAATGTTTTTACGTGTGCCCATAAATTAGAATTTTTCATAAATTAGAATTTTTCAGGCAAGCATTCATTTCGTCTGCAAGGGTTGATCTAGGTATTATAGGTAATGCTTGCCTGAAATCTCCCGCAAGCAATATTAATGTGCTGCCAAAGGGTTTCGAATTCCCTCGCAAATCTTTCAAACATTGATCCAGAGCCTCGAGCGATTTTTTGTGTGCCATTGTGCACTCGTCCCAAATAATAAGTTTGCATTGCTGCAATACTTTATCCATCCCAGATGATTTGGAAATATTGCACATGGGAGTTTCTGTAGAATGCAATTTCAGAGGCAATTTCAAAGCGGAATGAGCAGTTCTTCCACCAGGCAGCAACGTTGCGGCTATTCCGGACGACGCAATTGCCAACGCTATATCATTTTTTGATCGAATTGATGCCAGAATCAGTTTTATCACAAACGTTTTACCAGTACCTCCTGGCGCATCCAAAAAGAAAATTTCTCCAACGTTGTTATCGACACAATGCATTATCGTATCATAAATGTCTTTTTGTTCCGACGTTAACTTGGAAATGTTATTTTGTACATACGACAATAGATCACTCGTACTGTAACTTTGTTCACGATCCAATTCTACACATGTCGAAACAGCAGCGATACGATTAGGTGAAGGCATTCCCAAATCCTGAAGAGGTTTGTTTGCCATACATACGCACAAATCTTCTATAATAATTAAAGTGCAGTTATAAATTTCTGATGTAACGTCTAACGTCTCTAACCGTTTTCGATGAAGTATATCTTCGGACATTTTTTATTTATATTTTTCCCATAACTCTGTAGGAGCTGATGGAGAGCAAGTTGTTAAAATGATGCCAAACAATTCACGAATTTGACTTGGAGTTGACGTTTTGCACGCGTCATTGATGCAATTATCCCAGTGTTGGTCATTCTCCAATAAATTCAGAGCTTGGCATGCACTACGGTAAGTGTCATGTATAGTACCGTTTACAGTTCTCAAATACTCAAAGGACGTCGGACGGGATACATTCACCTAAAGCAGGCGTAGAAAGAAGCATTCATGTTGATTGGGGTGAACGGTGTAGAGTCTTCCTATCGTGGTATCTTTGAAGATTTGTGGACTACGTTCATGTATCGGAAATGAAAGAATTCGCCAAACAGCTTCATTACTGCTTATGTATCTTCCAGCCTGATATTGTACGATTTCGTCGATATCTTTGATTTCGGACTGCAAGCCAAAAACTGCCATGTCACTGCCTTTGTTGACGTATTTACATGTTTATTTGATTGCCTTTACAGAGCTACAGTATTCAACGTTTATGTGTGCATTAAATGTTTTTGATAATAATGGGGAATATGGAACAACCCACTGGTTATCTACTTCGATGGTGGTACCGTTACGCTTCTTTATTATTGCTGTTTTACCCCCATCTTCAGTAGATCTTCTTCTATAATGTGGGTAACCATCATTGCCAGTAATTGTGTTGGATACTAAAAGTCGAGGATATTGCTTTGTGCACCTTCCTTTGGCCATGCATGGTGAATTTTCGTTCAGTGCACCGCAAGGTCCATGTATTTTATTTTTAACAACAATATCATATAACCCCTTATCGACATTCGTTCGAAGTAATTTTTTTATGTAGCCAGATTAGTATATGTGCGTGTGGCAAACCTCGTTTTTGCCATTCCACTGAGTACATCCAGCATCGCACTGACCCAAACACTTCAAGTTTTACTATGTAGTTTATCAGTGATTTCAACTTTTACCGGAAGACACGGGCCGTAATGTCATGTCTATGAACCGCCGATTGTCCTTGAAGTAAAAGCTGCTGTATCTCGTCCCAAGATTGATTACATGTAAATGTAATAAATAAATCTGGACGACCATAGAGACGAACATACGCAATAGCATCTTGAGCATATTCATGCATATGACGGGGACTTCCAGCATATGACGAAGGTAAAATCGTTAATCTTCCATCGTTTGTGGTATCACAGTCATTTACAACTGCATCTCGCAAATGAATGTATTGTTCAGAGCGGAGCTTGGTCTGGTTCAGGCGGATATATAGCAAACGTTCTGATTCAATTTTAGCATACATATCAACGACATATTGTTGAAACAATTGACGGCATTTTAAAATATAATTGACTTCATCCTGCCGAATCATTAGTCTATAGGAATAATAATGCATTGCACTGCATTTCTTATTCATTTCTTTTTTAGTGGCTGGATTCGTCAATTTAATAATAAAGTGATAGCCGTCGGCTCCATCCCAAAAAATGATAGGATATTGTAGGGCATCGTAGTATCGATGGGTTTCAGCAATTCTTAACAACTGAGCGTTTCGCTTATGAAGAATAATATCTCGAGATAAAAACTGATCACTGACCATAACGATTGCCACTTCGTCGATAGTTGGAGCATTGTATCTACGCACATGTTGGCCAGGAGGCGTTTTTTCAGCGGAAATAACAATTTTATGCGTATCAGTAGGCATCAAATCGATGGCTGTTTTGAACAGACGCACTAAATTATTATTTTCGTGGAAAAGATGTTGCAATTGGGAAATGATTGTCCTTTCAAAGTTGGGAGAAATTTCGCAACGTGCATTCAATTCAGAATTTCTATCACTGATGAAATACAATTGTAAAAATTTATGATTCTCGCCTGAGAATGGTAGAAGGGACCCTGCTCTATGATAAATTTGCCCTTTTACTTTGAAAGTAGACATAAATTGATCTGGATTTTCGATTTGGGCTCCAAACAACGTCATTTGGAAACATTAGTTGTATTTTCTGATCTGTGATAAAAACGCTTAGAATATGACGTAGTTCCAGTAAGCAAAGTCTTCAATGGCTCTGGTGGTGCAGCCAATAGAGGAAGTTTAACTTTTCCTGAGGCGCAACATATTCCCATTGTTTCACCATTGAATTTCAAGGCCTTGCAATAGGGACAAATTTTAGACATAGTCCCGATTTGAATACATCTACTCAAGCTATAATCATCGACTGGGCTGTACCTGAATGCCAGGCGATAACTTTCAGGTTGCTCTGATTCCTCGGCACGCTTTCTTTTCTTACTTTCTCTATCAGCAGCAAGCCTGATTTCTTGCTGTTCTTGTGATTCCTCGGCACGCCTTCTTTTTTCACTTTCTCTTTTAGCAGCAAGTCTGGTTTCATGTTGCTCTGGTAGTTTCTCAGCACGCCTTCTTTTTTCACTTTCTCTTTTAGCAGCAAGTCTGGTTTCGCGTTGCTCTGGTAGTTCCTCGGCAAGCCTTCTTTTTTCACTTTCGCTTTTAGCAGCAAGTCTGGTTTCATGTTACTCTGGTAGTTCCCCGGCACGCCTTCTTTTTTCACTTTCTCTTTTAGCAGCAAGTCTGGTTTCCTGTTGCTCTGGTAGTTCCTCGGCACGCCTTCTTTTTTCAGTTTCTCTTTTAGCAGCAAGTCTGGTTTCGCGTTGCTCTGGTAGTTAAATTTTTAACTACGTAAAACTTGCGAATATACAACATTCTTGGCTGTCCCATTGTCTGTGCATATAAATAGATTGTCAGGTTTACCGACTCTTGAACATGCAACATATAATTGTCCATGAGAAAAACAATCTGTATTCAGATCTATACCTCATTATTCTAATGATTGCCCTTGAGCTTTGTTGATGGTGATTGCTAGTCGAACATTCCCTGTGTCCCCGTCGTTCCGGTCTGTAATTTCTCTTTGAGTGTCCTGATCGTCATTCATATTCCCTGTGTCCCGGTTGTCATTTGTGTCTCGGTGCTTTGTTGATGGTGATTGCTAATCGAACATTCCTTGTGTCCCGGTCGCTTTCTCTTTGAGTGTCCAGGTCGTCATTTATATTCCCTATGTCCCGGTGTCCAGGTCTTAATTTGTGTCCTGATGTCTCGGTCTGTAATTTCGTCAGTCGACAAACATGACGTCAGTCGACACACAAACATGACGTCACTCGACACAAAAACACACAGATAACTTATTTTTATATATATAAGATAGATAGATATATATAGATGTGCATGATATCATATAAAAAATGCTTATATAATGTCATAAGAAATGTTTATGTGATGTACTAGCATAGTACATGATGTCATTTGCAAAAACCAAGTTTAAGGCTCCTAACGCATCTTCTCAGACTTCTGACCTATCTAGGACGTTTTTTATGCGAGAGTATCCCAAGATACCAATGTTCCCAAAAAAATATGGAGCATATACATAAAAAAAAATATACACACACTCACACACACACACACACACGCACACACACACACACACATACATATATATCTATCTATATAAAAATAAGTTGTCTGTCTGTCTGTGGATGGATCAGGTGACGTCACCTGAAAAAACTGGATCAGGTGACGTCAAAACTGAAAAAACTAAAAAAAGGCAAAAACTACAAAAAAAACTAAAAACTAATAAAAAAAAATAAAAAAGCTAAAAAACTAAAAAAACTAAAAAAGGCAAAAACTACAAAAAAAACTAAAAACTAATCTAAATGACGACCAGGACATAAGTAAAAAAAAAAACTATCTATATATATAAAAATAAGTTGTCTGTGGATCTGTGGATCGTGGATCAGGTGACGTCACCTGAAAAAACTGGATCAGGTGACGTCAAAACTGAAAAAACTAAAAAAAGGCAAAAACTACAAAAAAAACTAAAAACTAATAAAAAAAATAAAAAAGCTAAAAAACTAAAAAAACTAAAAAAAGGCAAAAACTACAAAAAAAAACTAAAAACTAATAAAAAAGCTAAAAAACTAAAAAACTAAAAAAAAGGCAAAAACTACAAAAAAAAACTAAAAACTAATAAAAAAAATAAAAAAGCTAAAAAATTAAAAAAACTAAAAAAACTAAAAAAAGGTAAAAAACTAAAAAAACTAAAAACTAAAAAAACTAAAAAAAAGGAAAAAACTGAAAAATAAGCTAAAATAAAGGTAAAAACCAATAAAAAACTAAAAAAAAAACTGAAAAAACTAAAAAAAGGCAAAAACTACAAAAAAACTAAAAACTAATAAAAAAAGTAAAAAAGCTAAAAAACTAAAAAAACTAAAAAAACTAAAAAAACTAAAAAAAGGTAAAAAACTAAAAAAAATAAAAAATAAAAAAAAAACTAAAAAAAAAGGAAAAAACTGAAAAAGGAAAGCCTCTTTCATATACGAAGTAATTTCTGTTCGTTTTAAGTAATAATGCCGCTCCTTACTTTCCGTTAAAAAAACTTGTTTTTTTTTCTGAACGTTTTTGATTCAATGCATGTTTTGATTTTGGCTCTCCGCAGATGAATAATTAAAACGAAATTTACATATTTTGTTTTTTTTTTGGCTAAATGGCTTTTTCATAGTTTTGACCGAATGATTTTGAAAAAAAGAAGTGAGGGAGGAGGTCTTTTTCCTCATTTTTAGTTTGAATTATTATAGGACTTTATTTCCGCTCGTCTTAGTTTATATATATATATATATATATATATATATACATATATATATATATATATATATATATATATATATATATATATATATATATATATGGATTCTGCTGGGCGTGGGCCCCGACATTCGGCAAGTGGCTGGCTTCTATGTATGGATTCTTACTGTCACATGTCTCCCAGACAGTTTGAGCCTTTTTTTAATGTCATGACGTCCAAATGGACCTTAAATTGCAAGTAATGCCTTCGTAAAATTATGTTTTTTATTGAACCTTTAACTTTTGCCTCTGCTTGTCTTAGTCATTATGAACAACAAACACCTTTGTTGCTTTTAATTGTTCAGCTGGTGGGACGTCCTTCTTTGGCCTCGGCTTGTCTTTTGTCATTATGAAAGATCTCCGAACCTAGGTTTCTTTTAATTGTTCTGGCTGTGGGAGAAAAACTTTTTTTCTTCCAACAATTTATTTGGTCTAGTTATTTGATCTTCCAATAATTAAGTTTTTAATTTTCAAAGGAATTGTAGGTGTTGGTGACTACCCTCGTCTCTTTTAGCTCTTTAGGTGTTGGGACAAAAACTTCTTCTTTTGCCTTGGCTTGTCTTTTGTCATTATGAAAGACATATCGCCGAAGCTTTGTTTCTTTTAATTGTTCAGGTGGTGGGACAAAAAATCTTTTTCTTCCAACGATTCATCTAGTCCAGTTTTTGGATTTTCAAAGGCGTGGTAGGCTTTAGGCATTGATGACCTTATCCATGTCAAAATCCAAAACTCGATCCTCATTGCTATCATTTTCAATTTTGACACGTTTTGATTCTCGCTGTCCGGGTTGATTTTCATTGACTCGCCCACATGTTCGGTATTGCAAGTTTTCTAACCGCGTGTGTCTTTGCTCTTCATTTTAATTTTTTGCTTACTCAGTTTCTCGGGGTTGCATGTCTTTTAACCATGGTTATCTTTGTTCTTCATTTGTTTTTGACATACCGCAATTTTTCTTTTAAACCTGTGTGTCCTTGCTCTTTATTTTCATTTTTGACACTCTCTAATTTTCGTTTTGGCATATCTTCTAACCGTCCTTGTCTTTGCTCTTCATTTTCATTTTGGACACATCTTTGGATTTCGATCACTTCAGACAATCTAGCAATGGCTTTTGCTTTAGTTGTCCGTATTGGTAATGTCTCAATTGATGATCCAATTTGTCGATTTTCGCATCTTCGCACGTTTGATAGTTCAGGTATTGGTCCCAAGGAATCATCATTTATAGTAACTGCAACCGCAAATCTTCGTTTTTGGGCCTTCGAACAGACATTGTTTTTATACAAATAACTGATGCGTTGGATACTCAACAATCTTATTTATGATTTGCATGATATCATATAAAAAATGCTTATATAATGTCATAAGAAATGTTTATGTGATGTACTAACATAATACATGATGTCATTTGCAAAAACCAAGTTTAAGGCTCCTAACGCATTTTCTCAGACTTCTGACCTATCTAGAACGTTTTTTATGCGAGAGTATCCCAAGATACCAATGTTCCCAAAAAAATATGGAGCATATACATAAAAAATATACACACACTCACACACATATATATATATACATATATATATTAATATATATATGTGCCCCCCAACACCTAGTTGGTGGGGCACTTCGCGCCCCCCCCAAGCCCCCCCGCGCGTAAGTCGTTACGCGCCATATTAGTTACGCGCCATTGTAGTTGTGTCCCTGTGTCCCACCTGTGAATATAGATAGATTTATATACGTGTTTCAAACTACGTAAAACTTGCGAATATACAACATTCTTGGCTTTCCCATTGTCTGTGCATATACAAAGCCTTATGTACTAATAATGACGTCATATGCAAACGCTCTTTTTACAGACAAACAAACATGCATATAGACAACTCGTTTTTATATGGATAGATAGATAGATAGATACAATACAAATTAACTGCGTAAAACTTGCGAATATACAACATTCTTCGCTGTCAAATTGTCGCTGCATATAAATAGATTGTCAGGTTTACCGACCCTCGAACATGCAACGTACAATTGTCCATGGGGAGAACAATCAGTATTAAGATCTATACCACATTTTCCTAATGATTGACCTTGAGCTTTGTTAATGGTGATTGCAAATGCTAATCGAATTGGGAATTGCAATCTTTTAAATTGAAAAGGCAGATCCGTTGGAATCATGGGAATGCGAGGAATAAGAACAGCCTCACCCTCAAAAGGCCCTGTCAAGATTGTGGCCTCTATTAGATTTTCCATTGTTTTTTTTACGGCAAGTCGCGTGCCATTGCAAAGCTTTGGTGGGTTGATATTTCGTAAAAGTATTATTGGTACGCCTATTTTTAGTTGTAGCACGTGTGGTGGAAACCCTGAAAGATCCACGGAATTTAAAAATTCAGACGGATAATTAACCGCTTCATTTGGTTCCAAAACTGTGTCGACTGACTTGTAAAGGACTGCCTGGTCTCGAATCTTGGTCAAAACAATATTGTTGATATCGTGGACGTCTATATTTTTGGGTGCAAGAATCGCTCTTTCACTTAGCCATTTATTATTTTTATAATTGTTTAGAATATTCGGAAATACTTTTTCAATCAATTCATTTTTGGACGTCACTAAATTACAGAAATCAGCAGGTAGTTGTATACGTCCTGAAATTGAGTCTACTGGGAGCTTTCCGTTTCCAATTGCCAGCAATTGATCTGAAAATGTTTGACCAGAGTCATCGTTTTGCAATCGGACACGCATATTTGTAGTTAATTTTAATGTTTTTGCGTGTGCCCATAAATTGGAATTTTTCAGGCAAGCATTCATTTCGTCTGCAGGGGTTGCTCTCGGTATTATAGGTAATGTTTGCCTGAAATCTCCCGCAAGCAATATTAATGTGCTGCCAAAGGGTTTTGACTTCCCTCGCAAATCTTTCAAGCATTGATCCAGAGCCTCGAGCGATTTTTTGTGTGCCATTGTGCACTCATCCCAAATAATAAGTTTGCATTGCTGCAATACTTTACCCATCCCAGATGATTTGGAAATATTGCACGTGGGAGTTTCTGTAGAATTCAAATTCAGAGGCAATTTCAAAGCGGAATGAGCAGTTCTTCCACCAGGCAGCAATGTTGCGGCTATTCCGGACGACGCAATTGCCAACGCTCTATCATTTTTTGATCGAATTGATGCCAGAATCAGTTTTATCACAAACGTTTTACCAGTACCTCCTGGCGCATCCAAAAAAAATTTCTCCAACGTTGTTATCGTCCCAAATAATAAGTTTGCATTGCTGCAATACTTTACCCATCCCAGATGATTTGGAAATATTGCACGTGGGAGTTTCTGTAGAATGCAAATTCAGAGGCAATTTAAAAGCGGAATGAGCAGTTCTTCCACCAGGCAGCAATGTTGAGGCTATTCCGGACGACGCAATTGCCAACGCTATATCATTTTTTGATCGAATTGATGCCAGAATCAGTTTTATCACAAACGTTTTACCAGTACCTCCTGGCGCATCCAAAAAGAAAATTTCTCCAACGTTGTTATCGACACAATGCATTATCGTATCATAAATGTCTTTTTGTTCCGACGTTAACTTGGAAATGTTATTTTGTACATACGACAATAGATCACTCGTACTGTAACTCTGTAGGAGCTGATGGAGAGCAAGTTGTTAAAATGATGCCAAACAATGCGCGAATTTGACTTGGAGTTGACGTTTCGCATGCGTCATTGATGCAGTTATCCCAGTGTTGGTCATTCTCCAATAAATTCAGAGCTTGGCATGCACTACGGTAAGTGTCATGTATAGTACCGTTTACAGTTCTCAAATACTCAAAGGATGTCGGACCGGGTACATTCACCAAAAGCAGGCGTAGAAAGAAGCTTTCATGTTGATTGGGGTGAACGGTGTAGAGTCTTCCTATCGTGGTATCTTTGAAGATGGTAGGTTGGCCGTCGACTGACTTACCCTGTTTTTGACGTTCAAATACTTTATTTTTAGTATTCCACGTGTAATACGAAGGCACTTCAGTATACAGCAGTTTTTTTGCAAAAGAATCATTTTTGCAAAGCGAAAAGAAAGCGGTTAACTTTGTATCCGGTGGATTCAGGGCTCTTTGTTGCACGTTGGTTTCCGAGAAATAAACACGTTGACCATTCTGTAAATGTACCGCTAAGTGAACAACAGCTGGACTACGTTCATGTATCGGAAATGAAAGAATTCGCCAAACAGCTTCATTACCGCTTATGTATCTTCCAGCCTGATATTGTACGATTTCGTCAATATCTTTGATTTCGGGCTGCAAGCCAAAAACTGCCATGTCACTGCCTTTGTTGACGTATTTACATATGTATTTGATTGCCTTTACGGAGTTACAGTATTCAAAGTTTATGTGTGCATTAAATGTTTTTGATAATAATGGGGAATATGGAACAACCCACTGGTTATCTACTTCGATGGTGGTACCGTTACGCTTCTTTATTATTGCTGTTTTACCGCCATCTTCAGTAGATCTTCTTCTATATTGTGGGTGACCATCATTTTCAGTAGTTGTGTTTGATACTAAAAGTCGAGGATATTGCTTTGTGCACCTTCTTTTGGCCATGCATGGTGAATTTTCGTTCAGTGCACCGCAAGGTCCATGTATCATATTTTTTACAATAATATCATGTAACCCCTTATCGACATTTTCATCAGGTATTTCAGCGGAAATCACATCATCAATTTCTTTCGAAGTAATTTTTTTATGTAGCCAGATTAGTATATGTGCGTGTGGCCAACCTCGTTTTTGCCATTCCACTGAGTACATCCAGCATCGCACTGACCCAAACACTTCAAGTTTTACTATGTAGTTTATCAGTGATTTCAACTTTTGCCGGAAGACACGGGCCGTAATGTCATGTCTATGAACCGCCGATTGTCCTTGAAGTAAAAGCTGCTGTATCTCGTCCCAAGATTGATTACATGTAAATGTAATAAATAAATCTGGACGACCATAGAGACGAACATACGCAATAGCATCTTGAGCATATTCATGCATATGACGGGGACTGCCAGCATATGACGAAGGTAAAATTGTTAATCTTCCCACGTTTGTGGTATTACCGTCATTTACAACTGCATCTCGCAAGTGAATGTATTGTTCAGAGCGGAGCTTGGTGATTCAGGCGGATATATAGCAAACGTTCTGATTCAATTTTAGCATACATATCAACGACGTATTGGTGAAACAATTCACGGCATTTTAAAATATAATTTTCTTCATCCTGCCGAATCATTAGTCTATAGGTATAATAATGCATCGCACTGCATTTCTTATTCATTTCTTTGTTAGTGGCTGGATTCATCAATTTAATATTAAAGTGATAGTCGTCGGCTCCATCCCAAAAAATGATAGGATATTGTAGGACATCGTAGCATCGATGAGTTTCAGCAATTCTTAAAAACTGAGTGTATCGCTTATGAAGAATAATATCTCGAGTTAAAAACTGATCACCGACCATAACGATTGCCACTTCGTCGATAGTTGGAGCATGGTATCTACGCACATGTTGGCCAGGAGGCGTTTTGTCAGCGGAAATAACAATTCTATTCGTATCAGTAGGCATGAAATCGATGGCTCTTTTGAACAGACGCACTAAATTATTATTTTTGTGGAAAAGATGTTGCAATTGGGAAACGATTGTCCTTTCAACTTTGGGAGAAATTTCGTAACTTGCATTCAATTCAGAATTTCTATCACTGATGAAGTACAATTCTCGCCTGAGAATGGTAGAAGGGACCCTGCTCTATGATAAATTTACCCTTTTACTTTGAATGTAGACATAAATTGATCTGTCCACGATCTTCTTACAATTAAAAATTTGTCTTTGAACGATTTTCTTAAATACTTTTAATGACGTCATCGTCATAACAAACATGACGACAACTAACTTCATGACAACATGACGACATGATGACATGACGTCACTCGACAGACGGACAGACAGACACATCCACAGACAACTTATTTTTATATATATATATATATATACTAGCTGTTGGGGTGGCGCTTCGCGCCACCCCAACACCTAGTTAGTGGGGCGCTTCGCGCCCCCCCAAGCCCCCCCGCGCGCGTAAGTCGTTACGCGCCATATTAGTTACGCGCCATTGTAGCAGTGTCCCTGTGTCCCACCTGTGAATAGAGATAGATATAAACATATATTTTTAACTACGTAAAACATGCGAATATACAACATTCTTCGCTGTCCCATTGTCTGTGCATATAAATAGCATTTATATTCCCTGTGTCCCGGTCGTCATTTATATTCCCGGTCGTGATTTGTGTCCGGGTGTCCCAGTCTGTAATTTTTCTTTGAGGTTCCTGGTCGTCATTTATATTCCCTCTGTGCCGGTCGTCATTTGTGTCCTGGTCTGTAATTTATCTTTGAGTGTTTTTTCTTTTTAGTTTTTTTTTAGTTTTTTACATTTTTTCAGTTTTTTTCTTCTTCTTTATTTTTCAGCGTCACTATGAAGTACATATCGCCGAACCTTCAGTCATTTTACAATTAAACATTTTTCCGTGAACGCATGTCTTAAATACCATTAATGACGTCACCGTCTCAGCAAAAATGACGACAACTAATTTCATGACGTCAGCCGACCCAGAAACATGACGTCACCTGATCCACAGACAGACAGACAGACAACTTATTTTTATATATATATAGATATATATATATATATATATATATATATATATATATATATATAGTATAGTATATATATATATGTATATATATATATATATATATATGTGTGTGTGTGTGTGTGTGTGTGTGTTTTTAACTACGTAAAACTTGCGAATATACAACATTCTTCGCTGTCCCATTGTCTGTGCATATAAATAGATTGTCAGGTTTACCGACTCTTGAACATGCAACATATAATTGTCCATGGGAAAAACAATCCGTATTCAGATCTATACCTCATGATTCTAATGATTGCCCTTGAGCTTTGTTGATGGTGATTGCTAATCGAACATTCTCTGTGTCCCCGTCGTCATTTATATATCCCCCTGTGCCACCGGCGTCCCCGTTGTAGTTGTACGTCCCCGGTCGTCATTTATATTCCCTGTGTCCCGGTCGTCATTTATATTCCCTGTGTCCCGGTCGTTATTTGTGTCCCGGTGTCCCAGTCTGTAATTTCTCTTTGTGTCCATATGATGAAATAATTTTTTGTTTTTTTCCTTTTTTCTTTTTATTTTTTTTTGTTTTTACCTTTTTTTAGCTTTTTTAGTTTTTTTCTTTTTTCTATTTAGTTTTATATTGTAGTTTTTACTTTTTTTAGTTTTTTTATCTTATTTTTATTTTTTTAGTTTTCTTTTTCTTCTTTATTTTTCAGTTTTTTTCCTTTTTTAGTTTTTTTTCTTTTTTAATTTTGAAATAAATTTTTTTTTCTTTTTTCTTTTTAGTTTTTTTTTTGGTTTTTACCTTATTTTAGCATTTTTAGTTTTTTTTTTCTTTTTAGTTTTTTTTGTTGTTTTTACCTTTTTTTTAGTTTTTTTATTTTTATTTTTTTTAGTTTCTTTTTTCCTTTGTTTTTCAGTTTTTTTTTCGTATTTTCCTTTTTTTCTTTTCTAGTTTTTAGTCTTTTTAGTTTTTTACCTTTTTTTAGTTTTTTTTTCTTTTTTAGTTTTTAGTTTTTTACCTTTTTTAGCTTTTTTAGTTTTTTTGTTTTTTTTTTTCTTTTCAGTTTTTTTTTGTAGTTTTTACCTTTTTTTAGTTTTTTTCTTCTTTTGTATTACTTTCGCAATGTTCTAATCGAACATTCCCTGTCGTCATTTATATATCCCCCTGTGCCCCCCGGCGTCCCCATTGTTGTTGTTTCCCTGTGTCCCGGTCGTCATTTGTGTCCCGGTGTCCCAGTCTGTAATTTCTCTTTGAGTGTCGCGGTCGTCATTTATATTCCGTGTCCCGGTCGTTGTTTTTGTCCCGGTCGTCATTTGTGTTCCGGTGTCCCGGTCTGTAATTTCTCTTTGAGTGTTCTGGTCGTCATTTATATTCCCTGTGTCCCGGTCGTCATTTGTGTCCCGGTGCTTCGTTGATGGAGATTGCTAATCGAACATTCCTTGTGTCCCGGTCGCTTTCTCTTTGAGTGTCCCGGTCGTCATTTATATTCCCTATGTCCTGGTGTCCCGGTCGTCATTTGTGTCCCGATGTCCCAGTGTGTAATTTCGTCAATCAACAAACATGACATCAGTCGACACACAAACATGACGTCACTCGACACACAGACAACTTATTTTTATATATATAGATGTCCCAGTGTCCCGATCGTTATTTGTGTCCCAATGTCCCGGTGTGTAATTTCGTCAATCAACAAACATGACGTCAGTCGACATACAAACATGACGTCACTCGACACACACACACAGACAACTTATTTATATTTATATATATATATATATATATATATATATATATATATATATTATATATATATATATATATATATATATATATATATATATATATATCTAGCTGTTGGGGTGGCGCTTCGCGCCACCCCAACACCTAGTTGGTGGGGCGCTTCGCGCCCTCCCAAGCCCCCCCCGCGCGCGTAATTCGTTACGTGCCATATTAGTTACGCGCCATTGTAGTTGTGTCCCTGTGTCCCACCTGTGAATATAGATATATTTATATATGTGTTTCAAACTACGTAAAAATTGCGAATATACAACATTTTTGGCTTTCCCACTACTGGGAGCTTTCCGTTTCCAATTGCCAGCAATTGATCTGAAAATGTTTGACCAGAGTCATCGTTTTGCAATCAGACACGCATAATTGTAGTTAATTTTAATAGTTTTACGTGTGCCCATAAATTAGAATTTTTCAGGCAAGCATTCATTTCGTCTGCAGGAGTTAAACTACGTAAAAATTGCGAATATACAACATTCTTGGCTTTCCCATTGTCTGTGCATATACAAAGCCGTATGCACTAATAATGACGTCATATGCAAACGCTCTTTTTACAAACAAACAAACATGCATACACACAACTCGTTTTTATATAGATAGATAGATAGATAGATAGATACAATACAAATTAACTGCGTAAAACTTGCGAATATACAACATTCTTCGCTGTCCAATTGTCGCTGCATATAAATAGATTGTCAGGTTTACTGACCCTCGAACATGCAACGTACAATTGTCCATGGGAAAAACAATCAGTATTAAGATCTATACCACATTTTTCTAATGATTGACCTTGAGCTTTGTTAATGGTGATTGCAAATGCTAATCGAATTTGGAATTGCAATCTTTTAAATTGAAAAGGCAGATCCGTTGGAATCATGGGAATGCGAGGAATAAGAACAGCCTCACCCTCAAAAGGCCCTGTCAAGATTGTGGCCTCTATTAGGTTTTCCATTGTTTTTTTTTTTACGGCAAGTCGCGTGCCATTGCAAAGCTTTGGTGGGTTGATATTTCTTAAAAGTATTATTGGTACGCCTATTTTTAGTTGTAGCACGTGTGGTGGAAACCCTGAAAGATCTATGGAATTTAAAAATTCAGACGGATAATTAACCGCTTCATTTGGTTCCAAAACTGTGTCGACTGACTTGCAAAGGACTGCCTGGTCTCGAATCTTGGTCAAAACAATATTGTTGATTTCGTGGACGTCTATATTTTTGGGTGCGAGAATCGCTCTTTCACTTAGCCATTTATTATTTTTATAATTTTTTAGAATATTCGGAAATACTTTTTCAATCAATTCATTTTTGGACGTCATTAAATTACAGAAATCAGCAGGTAGTTGTATACGTCCTGAAATTGAGTCTATCGTATCATAAATGTCTTTTTGTTCCTACGTTTACTTGGAAATGTTATTTTGTGCATACGACAATAGATCACTCGTACTGTAACTTTGTTCACGATCCAATTCTACCCATGTCGAAACAGCAGCGATACGGTTAGGTGAAGGCATTCCCAAATCCTGAAGAGGTTTGTTTGCCATACGTACGCACAAATCTTCTATAATAACTAAAGTGTAGTTATAAATTTCTGATGTAAAATCAAAAGTCATATCTGACGTCTCTAACTGTTTTTGATGGAGTATATCTTCGGACATTTTTGACTTATATTTTTCCCATAACTCTGTAGGAGCTGATGGAGAGCAAGTGCACGAATTTGACTTGGGGTTGACGTTTCGCACGCGTCATTGATGCAGTTATCCCAGTATTGGTCATTCTCCAATAAATTCAGAGCTTGGCATGCACTACGGTAAGTGTCATGTATAGTACCGTGTACAGTTCTCAAATACTCAAAGGATGTCGGACCGGGTACATTCACCAAAAGCAGGCGTAGAATGAAGCATTCATGTTGATTGGGGTGAACGGTGTAGAGTCTTCCTATCGTGGTATCTTTGAAGATGGTAGGTTGGCCGTAAACCCACTGGTTATCTACTTCGATGATGGTACCGTTGCCATTGTAGGTTCTTCAGTCATTTTACAATTAGAAATTTCTCTTTCAACGGTCTTCTTACAATTAAAAATTTGTCTTTGAACGATATTCTTAAATACCTGTGTCCTGGTCGTCATTTATATTCCCTGTGTCCCGGTCGTCATTTGTGTCCCGGTATCCCAGTCTGTAATTTCTCTTTGAGTGTCCCGGTCGTTATTTATATTCCCTCTGTCCCGGTCGTCATTTGTATCCCGGTATGTAATTTCTCTTTGAGTGTTTTTTCTTTTTAGTATTTTTTAGTTTTTTACATTTTTTCTTTTTTCAGTTTTCTTTTTCTTCTTTATTTTTCGGCTTCACTATGAAATACATATCGCCGAATCTTTGTTTTTTTAACTAAAATCTGGTAGGCATTGATGACCTTATCCAAGTCAAAATCCCAAACCCAATCATCATCGCTATCATTTTCAGTTTTGATATGTTTTGACTCTCGCTGTCCAGGTGGATCTTCATCTAACTGCGCGGTTTTGCGTTCTTTAGCCTCAAGCCTGTTTCCTTGCTGTTCTTTTGATTCCTCGGCACGCTTTATTTCTGACTTTCTCTATCAGCAGCAAGTTTTTTGGCATAGACTCTTTGAGCATCTTCATCGGCTTTTGCCATTGTAAGTTCATCAGTCATTTTAAACTTAAACATTAATAGATTTCTACGTGAACATATATGTCTTAAATATCTTTAATGACGTCACCGTCATAGCAAAAATGACGACAACTAACTTCATGACGTCAGTCTACACAGAAACATGACGTCACCTGATCCACAGACAGACAACTTATTTTTATATATATAGATAGATATATATATAATATATATGTATATATATATATATATATATATATATATATATATATATATATATATATATATATATATATATATATATATATATATATATATATATATATATATATATATATATATATACTAGCTACCCACTTGGGGTGGCGCTTCGCGCCACCCCAACACCTAGTTGGTTGGGGCGTTTCGCGCCCCCCCCCAAGCCCCCCGCGCGCGTAAGTCGTTACGCGCCATATTAGTTACGCGCCATTTTAGTTGTGTCCCTATGTCCCACCTGTGAATATAGATATCTATATATAAAAATAAGTTGTCTGTCTGTGGATCTGTGGATCAGGTGACGTCATGTTTCTGTGTCGGCTGACGTCATGAAATTAGTTGTCAGGTGACGTCATGTTTCTGTGTCGGCTGACGTCATGAAATTAGTTGTCGTCATTTTTGCTTTGACGGTGACGTCATTCAAGTTATATAAGACATATGTTCACGTAGAAATCTATTAATGTTTAAGTTTACAATGACTGATGAAGATGCTCAAAGAGTTTATGCCAAAAAACTTGCTGCTGATAGTTCCTCGGCACGCTTTCTTTTCTGACTTTCTCTATCAGCAGCAAGTTTTTTGGCATAGACTCTTTGAGCATCTTCATCAGTCATTGTAAACTTAAGCATTAATAGATTTCTACGTGAACATATGTCTTATATAACTTGAATGACGTCACCGTCAAAGCAAAAATGACGGCAACTAATTTCATGACTTAATTTCAGAACTTAATTTCTGTGTTGACTGACGTCATGAAATTAGTTGTCGTCATTTTTGTTATGACGATGCTTAGTATATTGTAAAACACATTAATTTGGTTAATAATATACCATTTAAAACACCAAAATGAACATGCTGGAGTAGTCACTCGGTGAGAGAGGGTGTCAGAACGGAGAATGAAGGTCCCAGGTCTGGTTAGGCTAAAAAAGGTAAAAATCTAAAAACTAAAAAAAAAACTGAAAAAACTAAAAAAGGCAAAAACTACAAAAAAACTAAAAACTAATAAAAAAAAATTAAGAATAAAAATAAAAAAGATAAAAACTAAAAAAAAAGTAAAAAGAAAAAACGAAAAAAACTAAAAAAGCTAAAAAAAGGTAAAAACCAATAAAAAACTGAAAAGAAAAAAAGGAATAAAACTAAAAAAATTTTCATCTAAAAAACTAAAAAAAAACTAAAAAAGGTAAAAACTAAAAGAACTAAAAAGAAAA
Source organism: Artemia franciscana (assembly GCF_032884065.1). Lineage (NCBI taxonomy): Eukaryota > Metazoa > Arthropoda > Branchiopoda > Anostraca > Artemiidae > Artemia > Artemia franciscana. The sequence goes on along the minus strand of NC_088872.1, from coordinate 32,317,117 downwards.
AAAACTAAAAAAAGGAAAAAACTGAAAAAAAAAACTAAAAAAATATAAATAAAAATAAAAAAACTAAAAAGATAAAAACTTCAAAAAAAACTAAAAAGAAAAAAGAAAAAAACTAAAAAACCTAAAAAAAAGGTCAAAACCAATAAAAAAAACTAAAAGGAAAAAAAGGGAAAAAATTAAAAATTTATTTCATCATATACCAATTCAAAAACGAATGTATACCGGGATGACGACCGGGACACAGGGAATATAAATGACACAACTACAACGGGGACGCCGGGGGGCACAGGGGGATATAAATGACGACCGGGACACAAGGAATATAAATGACGCCCGGGACACTCAAAGAGAAATCAGAGACTGGGACACCGGGAGACAAATGACGACCGGGACACAGGGAATATAAATGACGACCGGGACACAGGGACATAACTACAAAGGGGATGCCGGGGTGCACAGGGGGATATATAAATGACGATGGCGACTCAGGGAATGGTCGATTAGCAATCACCATCAACAAAGCTCAAGGGCAATCATTAGAATCATGAGGTATAGATCTGAATACGGATTGTTTTCCCATTGACCATTATATGTTGCATGTTCAAGAGTCGGTAAACCTGACAATCTATTTATATGCACAGACAATGGGACAGCAAAGAATGTTGTATATTCGCAAGTTTTACGTAGTTAAAAACATATAT
>NC_088872.1:31887065-32014903 GCF_032884065.1 Artemia franciscana | reverse complement strand
AACTCATTTTTAATAAAAGGAAAAAGAAACTTATTCCTTGCTCTTGATTAATGGCTATGTTTATTTTTAACCAAGAGTTTCATGTAATTGAAAAAGTTATCCCTACTCCGGATTTATAAAAACCATATGCCTATATTAAGGTGAAAAATTTGTTGTGAATGAAGAATATCAAGAAATAAAAAAGATGTTTTGTTTCAGATAATTCTTTTGTCTTCCTAGGGTATGTTTAAAAAAGGGTCCAGGATTCTTACTGACCTGTTTTGGACAATTTGGATTCTTCGTAAATGTGATTGGAATGTCAACATCCAAACGGTCGGACAATACTGAAAATAGTATTTAACTAATGAAAAATATGATTTTCTCATTATTTGGTACTTTACTCTGTGCAAACAACCAAGATTCCTGGACACTGTTGCCTCGAGTTTATTAATATGCGCCTTAAAAGACAGAGTTGAGTCAATGTAGATACCTAAATATCTAAATACATCCACTCTTTTTCTGGAGGAAGTTCCAATACTAATAGTTTTAAATGACACACGCTTCACTGCTCTCAAAATTCTCCCAAAAACCACAAATTCCAACTTCTCTAGGTTAGGTATTAGTCGATTAGCATGAAACCAAGAATTTACATTAAAAGCAACAGTTTCGAGGGCCATTCGTAGGTCCTCCTCGTTGCCAGCCTTCAAACTAATTGCTGTGTCGTCTGCAAACAATATTGGTAATTCATCGTCCGAAGGCATGTATTTTGGAAGGTCATTTATGTGTATCAAAAAAAGTAACGGCCCCAATACAGACCCTTGTGGAACCCCTACATTTTCTAAAGGAAAAATATGAGATGATTCCTCACCAACTTGGACTGTAAAACTTCTTTCTAATAAATAAAATCTCACTAGCTCAAGAGCTATTCCACGAATTCCTATATTTTCCAACTTAGCAAAAAGAATTGCATGTTCTACTGCATCAAAAGCAGGTTCCAAAACTTAAGGTCATCCTCCAATGATAACAATTTTTGCAAGTCGGCTTGTCAGTGAAACGGTTTGCAAACTTCTATTCTTGCATGTGCAAGGGAATTGAGTGACCAAAATAAATAAAATAAACAAATTCCCTTTATATTTTCTGTAGGCCTAATCAATACCAACCTTCAAAAATTGATCTAAAAAAGAACATTGCATAAAATGTCACTATTGAAAAGTTACAGACAATCCTATAATGAAAAATCTTGATGTTCTGTAATCCCATTGACAGACAGCAAACGTGAAGAAGAGTGAAAATGAGGCCTTTTCTTTATTGAAAATCAATCAATGGATTCCCCAATTGACTAGTCGATCCTTAAATTCAAATAATATGAAAAAAACTTCGTTTTCTTAAAGAGTTAAAGAGGCTGCGTCCCAAAGTCGAACCTTAAAACGTACAGGAATTAGAAGAGGCAGTTGGGGGGCTGCCGCCCCCCAAACTCCCAGCTTTTAAAGACTCTTTTGTACAGGTTTTTTGTTTTTTTTGCTAACCCCCAGCTCTTGGCTTCGGAAAGGCCCTCTTTTAATTAACAAAAAATTGAAATGAATGAATAATGGAATAACTTCGAAAAATGTTAAACACAAGAGGACAGGAGAACCATTGCGCCGAAACTAGTAATTAGTAACAATGAAGTCCCCCCCAAAAAAAAAACCTGTACAAAAGAGTCTTTAAAAGCTGGGGGTTTGGGGGGCGGCAGCCCCCCAACTGCCTCTTCTAATTCCTGTACGTTATAAGGTTCGACTTTGGGACGCAGCCTCTTTAACTCTTTAAGAAAACGAAGTTTTTTTCATATTATTTCTGTACGTTTTTCTACAATCCATGGTGGATGTAATTTAATAATTCCTGTACTCCTCGTACAGGAATTAGGAGAGGAACTTGGGTGGCTGCCGCCCCCCCCGCTTTTAAATCATGGTATAAAATAGAAAAAAATAGATAGAATGACCGAAATGTTTCTTTTGCTCATAAGAAGCTAATATTCTGTTATCTCTCAAATGATAAGCTGTCCAGGTGTTATCAAATTTTTTTTGATGTTGTGAAAAAAAAACCGCCCGTAAAGGACTTGAACCCTTGACCCGAGGATTAAAAGTCTCACGCTCTACCAACTGAGCTAATAACTTGCATGTGTGTAAATATAACTTCTCAATAGCTTTTAAAAATTTCAAATTAACATGGGCTCTTATGGAGAGAAATCCGTTAATTAAATAGCTAATGGGTGGTTTCTGGAAAACAGGGAAGGAGTTATCGGATCGAGCTGAAATTTCGCGGATAAGCTCCTGGGCCGTAGGGGACCTTAACTTCTGAATTTCAGCCCGAAATTCAACGTTACATCGGACAACGTTAAAAGGGGTGGGGGGTTGGAGGGTCGAAAATTTCGGGGGGTTAAGATTTTCCTACGAAACTTTCCAGGAAAATTACTCGGAGAATTCCGCATCGAATGAGTCTTCGTACACCCAGATCCGATGTCGGATGTGACCTGTAGGCGTCTAGGAAAAAAAAAGTAAATGAATTTTAAGTGGCTATGCGTGGTTTCTGGAAAACAGGGAAGGAGTTATCGGATCAAGCTGAAATTTCGCGGATAAGCTCCTGGGCCCTAGGGGACCTTAACTTGTGAATTTCAGCCCGATCGGACAACGTTAAAGGGGGGCTTGGGTTGACAGGTCGAAACTTTCGGCCATATTTTCCCCATGAAGGAAAAGTTGGAGGGGGATGAAATTTTGCAGGTTTCTTAGTTGGAGCTCGGGCTACGAAATGCATCCCTCCCCATCCGTCTGCGATCACTGGAACCGAAGATCGCTTAACATTGTCGTGTGTCGCCTCTTTATAGAGGCACGAGTGTGCCTCCTTGATTTTGTTGACAATATGATCGGGATTTTGGATTAACAAACCAACCATCAAATTCTTGCTTGGATTGTAAAATCAATAATCCTATTTCAATCGAGGATTATGGACTTCGGTTTATCAGATTGAGAAAAATTTGAAAGCAAACTAAGTCAAGGTGGCAAAACTTCTTCATCACTGTTTAATAACGCTATTATCGAAGCACAACAAGTAATAAAGCCGTCGTGTTTTTTCCGTGGGATTAATCTTTCGCTGCTGAACTTTGCTGATGACATTCTTCATGTTTCTCGTTCGATATCTTTATTTCAACAAAATTACGACTCACTTGCAGCGGCATACAAGCAGATCGGACTTTCCTTCAACGAATCTAAAACAGAACTTCTTTTCTTCAATGGTTCAAAAAATGAGATTTCAATTAACCTCTCCGTTAAAATTGGCGACACTCTGATTAAGCCTTGTGAGTCCCTTACATATCTTGGCCTTCCTATTTCTTCTACATTGAAGGACACACGCTCAGCACTGACAAACCACCTCTGTTCCCGTCTCCGAGCGTCTTACGGATTACTTGTTGCCAATAAGTATAGTTTCAACCGTCCTCTCCTTGCCCGGCTATACAATGGCTTTTACTACCGGCTTTTACTACCCCCCATCTGCTTGCTCTGGTTCTCTTCTGGAAAATATTCACAGCTACCGAAAAGAAAGCCATTTGCAGCGCATTTTACAGATATGCTATGTTTCTTCTGCGTCTCCATTTGTGGCACAGCATTGGCGACATCTCCAGGAAATATAAGGTCACCAACCCTTCCATGGCCATAGAGAGAAGAATCTCCAAATTCAGTACCAATGTTTTAAGAGCCAACCACCCCTGGACTAGTGTTATTTTATAATATTTGTAGTGGAAGTGTATTTAAATTTTTTTGCTTTTCTTTCTTTTTCTTTTATATACTCCGTCTTTTCCGTTTTTGACGGGTAATAAATTAATAATAATAATAATAATTGTATATACTTTTCATTGGTTAAAAAAGGAGTTTTTTTCTACAAAGGAACTATACGGTTAGTTTCTCTAATTTTGTCTCCAATATTTGATATTATTTTCTTAATAGATTCCAAGAATATCTGAGTTTTGATTTATTTGTGGTAGAGGGGGTGGAGAAGGTCGGGTGAAATTGTAAAAATGGTTGGTATTCCGAATGAATTTCCTGAAAGCCCAAATAAAAATGAATTATAAATTTCTGCCTTTTCAACTATTCAAATATTGCGCCAAAACTTGATTTCTTTACCCTTTCTAATTGCGAGGATTTTTTATAATTTGGATTACAAAATTTGCTTTTATTTTCATATCCCACAACCTAAAGCGAAAATCCAGATTGTTGAAAAAAAAAAAAAAAAAAAAAAAAAAAAAAAAAAAAAAAAAAAAAAAAAAAAAAAAACGCCCGTGGTAAATCTCAACGGATTGTAGTACATAGTGTCATTTTTAAGAGAGCAACATAAGGAGTATGTTTGAATACAAACTAAAAGGTAGAGGATGTGTCGACCAAACTTTCACTCTTAGGTTAATAATTGAGAAGTGCCTTAATTGTCAAACACCTTTGGCCCTCAGTTTTATGGATTATAAGCAAGCGTTCGATTCTGTTGATAGAAGAGTTTTAGCCGAAGTCTTGTATGGTATACCAGACAAATACATTAAAGTGATTAGTGCTATGTACGAAAATAACACTGCTGCGGTTAGAGTAGTAAATGAGGTTAGTAGCTGGTTTTGTATTAAATCAGGATTTAAGCAGGGTTGTGTTCTATCTCCCTTTATACTCATCATTTTGATGGACTTTATCTTAAGGAGCGAATGAAAGGCAATGGAAAACCACGGAATCCAACGGGGAGGAAAAACTCTCCTGGACTTAGATTATGCTGATGATTTAAGCATCCTAGATGAAAGTGTGAGCAGAATGAATGAACTTTTAGAGGTTTTGCGAGTTCAGTGTGCTAGAATAGGCTTTAAAATTAATGTTAAGAAGACTATGTTACTAAGGCAAGGAATAAGTGAAGAGGAAAAGGTGACGTTCGGTAATGAAAATATTGATCAGGTGGGCAACTTCACTTACCTTGGCAGTATGATTAATAAAGACGATGGGAGCAGTGAAGATGTTAAAAGTAGAATAGCCAAGGCTCAAGGTGTTTTTTCACAGTTATAAAAAGTTTAGAAGAATAGGAAGATAAGTCTGCAAACCAAGATTAAAATAATGGAAGGTACAGTGATGAAATTGGTCAAATATGGCTCGGAAGCATGGGTGCTCCGAAAAGCGGATGAAGATTTACTAGATGCTTTCTAGAGAAATTACCTACGGATTGTTCTGGGTACCCAGCTGACTGACCATAACTCAAACAATAGGCTATACGAAAAATGTGGGCCAATCCCGCTTTCTAGGGCTATAATGAAAGAAAGGTTGAGATGGCTAGGGCACGTTCTGCGGATGAAGGATGACAGATTGCTCAAGACTGTCCTTTTCGGCCAACCGTCTAGGGCTAAACGGAAATCAGGTCGTCCTTGTCTGAGATAGGAGGATGTCATAAAGAAAGACTTAAAGGAAACGATAACTTCCTGGGAGGATGTAAAGAGGGAGGCTTTGAATAGATTGGGATGAGGGAGGAGCGTACGTAGCTGTGTTGGTCTCAGGCGGCTTGGTGCTGCGATGAGTTGTTTGTAGTAGTAGAAGTATTTTTAGCACTGATTGACAAATCAAAAAAACCGAACAGGCCAGGCTAAGATTTACATATAGGCCCACCAGATCCGAGCCTAGGGGCGCCCCTGGAAAAAAAATCTGAGCGATAAATTCTTAACAAAAACAGGACTAATGTCATTTTGTCGTCAAAGCGCCAGATGCACTTTGCTGCTGCGCTGCCTATTTGCGCAAAAATGATTTTAAAACAACATAGGAATTTTGTAGCCGCTTATAAACTGTCAGAGGTCTCCCAAGAATGACAGCTGAAAGCTCGATATCACCTCTCTTTTGCGTTAATTTGGGTTCATCACTCATCACTTGCCTTCTGTTCAGGACGCCCGCTATTCCCAGATTTTCGGGGTCTTCCCCGTAAAAAATTGCCTGGGCCAAGGGGTGCCAGATTTGAATCTGACCCTGCGGAACAGCCTTCTGCGAAGCAACGGGCGGAAAAAGGAGAATGAGATTGCTTTTTTTCTAAACAGCGAAAATGTCGATAGTTTATAAGGAAAGAGAAATGGGTTTTAAATATATTTATTCAAGTTGAAAACCCAAGCCAAAGAAATCAGTCGATAAATAATAGCAATAACAGTAAGAGTTGATAATAACAGTAGAGTAGACAATAAAAACTGCACAAATAGCATGTCATTCAAGATAATGGGTCAATGCATTTCCAACGGAGAGACAACAGCGATACTGCCAATATTAATTGTTGTAAATAAAAAAAAGGGAGAGGAATAGAATGATTCAAATAGAAAGTAAAGACAACAATTTGTAAAACTCGGAACGAAAAATTTGCAACAAATTAAGAAGCCTGACTAAACGTGTCCACAATTAATGGAGAGTCAAGCCAAAAGGACTATACAATTTATTATAAAGGTAAAAGGTACGATTTTTGCACTTAATACAAGCTTTCTAGAAAAATTATTTAAAACCAGCAAGTCGAAACTTGCTCACGAAGGAGTGTCCGATTGTATCTGCTCAAACTATGAGAACTCTCCAAATCAGGTGGACAGCGTTTTAGTCTGGCTGATGAAAAACAAGAACTTGGGAACAATTACTAGTCATGACGAATCCTACCTTCAAAAGAAGTTCTTGAGAAATGTCCTTATTAGAGTGGTTGTAGCTATTAAAAGTTAGCAAGCCAATGACACTCTTTCGCAGCCAAGGCGAGAAACCTGGTTTTGTGCTTAACTGTGATCAGTTTATGTCTTTTGCCGAGTTTGATCTCTTCTTGGTTCATCAGCCATGTGCGGTGAAGTCATAAATTTACTTGTAGATAAAGCAAGAAAAATAATCATCGATCAAGCCGAGTATTTGTAAATAAGACATGGCTTCACTAATAATAATATTCAACGACTTACATTCTTTTTTTATTGACCAATTATATTTTGGAGAAAATTAAACCAATAAAAATGGATTACTGTTAGGGCTCTTCTTGCTTCTTTTCTAATTCAGGATATACATTCTAGGATTTAGTGAAACTGTCAAGGACAATCATGCTGACGTCAGTAATATTTTTAGCATTTAAAAAAAAATTAAAGCATTAATCAGGAAGCATGTTGCTATTTGAATTTAGCACACAAGCTAACGTTAATATTTCTACTCCGCCAACAGGAAACGGTAGAAGCAACCCAATGACCAGAACTGGGGCAAAACAACAAAATTTAATCGTAGAGCAATGTACTGAAGAGAGGGCAACCACTCCTTACCTACAAAGTAATTTCTGTTCTTTTTAAATTTCAGTGTTGCTCCTTACTTTCAGTCGAAACAACTTGTTTTTTCAATTTAATTTCTGATTGTTTTTCAAATAATGCCAAGAAATCCACCATCTGTTCATAGAAAACTCCTTCCCTCTACAAAATTCCTTGAAGTAAATTTTCTCCTGCGCAAAATACCCCCCCCCCCTTCTGGAAAATTCTATCTTCGCTTCAAATCCCCAAGGAAAATTTCTTGCGGATGATTCCGCCTGAAAAATTCAAAAGATTTCAATTTCTTAACTAACAGCCCTTTGCCAAGGGGCTGTGGGGGTCACGTTATTCCCAAAGGCATAGCTATTGAACCTTTCAACCATGCTGAACAAAAAGCTATCAACATTTTGATCGGATCACTTTGGGATAAAATGGGCGTGGAGAGGGAATAGCTACCTTCGAATCTTTTTGTTTACTTAAAAAGAGCACTAGAAATTTCGATCAAATGAACCCTCTATCGATCTTCCAGGGTCACTGGTTCGACATGATCACGATGAAAAAATAAAAAAATAAACGCGCATCAGTAAACTTTCTATCGACAAAAAATGCAGAATTCTACATTCCTGTATATAAGAGCCTGAAACCTCTACAGTAAGGTTCTGTCACATGAAGATTGTTTGGAGGTGTTTCTCCCCTTTTTCAAAAATTGGGTGAATTTTCTCAGATCCATAACTTTTGAGGAGTAACATTAAACAGAATGAACTTTATATATTTTGAATCATTTTGAAAATTTGATTCTTTTGATGTATCTATTGTTATCAAAAGCTTTTTTAAATGTTAAAAATAATTGTTTAGGACTTTTGTTCCTATATATAAATTCTTTATATCTTATTTCCGTAAAAATAATTCTCTAGTTCGATGGCTTCAAATGTCAGATACCCCACGACTCTAAGTCATTTCATTTTTAACCCTTGTTGCCCACATACCCAAAGTTTATATTCTTATAAGGGTCATATTCATGGTCAGGCCTGAGATTCAATTCAGTTGGGCCCGCCCCGCCCCAAATTACAAACTAGTCATCATCTATTTTTCTGTGACCTAACACACAATTGTCAGTAGCAATTGAGATTGGGAAAACAAACTATTAGATTTGTGACATTCAATAACACTTCTATGCGAATTTTCAGATCCAGAAGTGGAATTCCCGACAGTCGCGTCTTACCATTATATACTTAATTCATTTTGCTGATTGTTCCTATTATCCGGATAAATGTACCTAAGTGGCAGTATAGGAAATCTGAAAAAAATCCCATTCAAAGGAAGTTTCACAGACCTATGTGAAAAATTGTTTTGAGAAATGAGTGGCAGAGATACATTTTTAAGAGTATTCTCATATTCAATTGTCTAAGTCCAACCATAAATTGAATTTTGTTATGACACAAAGCCGTTTATTTAACAGCAAAAGTTGACAAAAAACCTATATTTTAAAGTTTTACAAATGAAAAATAAAATCCTACGATTATGTTTCTAATAATAATTCATATTAAAACACAAAGACGAATAGACAAAATAAAATTTAGATTTTGTAAACGCCAAACAATAACTAGGTTTCTAAAGCATATCGGTCTAATACAATAGAACAATTAAAAGAGATCAGAACAAAACAGGAATTTACTAACGGAATAAAAGTTACAACGGAAAACTAAAAAAGCCGTTCTAACAATACAAAACTCACTAGAATTTACTTATCTTCCCACTATTCGTATAGCTTAAAGTACGCTTTAAAAAAAAATGAAGCCTAAGAACATATTTTCAAAATAGTCGCTCAATCGTATTAATCATAACTGTTTAGAAATAAATCTAGAAAAGGCTACTACGGAAAACAGTCGTCTCTTTTCATTTCGACAAAATTTGGAGAAGAAAAAAAGATATATTCGTAGCATAAAGGTGAAAATAAAAATTTAGAGGTAATAATTATAGTAAAATAAATTTCGTTTTTATAGAAAAGAGAAAGGAGTAAAAATATTTCAAAGGAGGTGATGGAACTCGCTACAACATAAGGGTATAGAGTCAAATATATATATAAAATGTGTGACAGACATTACTGCTTCAAATTACTGAAAAATGACAGCCATCATCCGATTCACATTTGAAGTTAATTTGCGTTAAATCATAACTTAACAGACTATTTTGAGTATTAAAAAAAAAAAAAAGAAAGAAAAAAAATATTATCGCTGTATCAGAGCTCAAAGCAAAACAATACTTTGAAATTGAAAGCAAATGCAATGCACGCAAGTGATTCCTATCAATGTTGTCAACACAGTCCTACCTAACCCACAGGGGCGTAGCTTCAGCATTTTTATTGGGGGGGGGAGAGGGGTCTACATCCGAAGAGTCAAGAGACATGGCCTGTATAATATTTTTTTCCAAATTATTGGGGGAGGGGAGCATCTCCCCCTCCCCAATCGATGCCATTGCTACCCCAGATATATCTAAAATCCTAAAGCCTTATCCCTCCATGTGAAATACAATTCTTTTTGATCAAAGAGGATCTTCAGTTCACGCGAATTAAACCTAAAAGGCCAGAAAACTGCATACACTTGTGCCTTGAAAAAAGAAACTCAATTCGATGTTTGCAATGAGGCATCTGAACAATACATCTATAAAAAAAAGTTGAAAGATAATAATTACACTGGAAAAGAAAATTCAAACGAAAAGTGACGAGCGGTTCCTGCTTAAAACTTCTGAAAAATGGCAGCCGCAATACAAGTCACAACTGAAATTCATTTTCCATCAAATTAAAGCTGAACAGGCTATTCTGAATATTAAGAAAAAAAAAAGAAGAAATAGCCTTGTATCAGAGATCCAACACCAACGTTTTCGGCAAAAACTATTGGAAACTATCAAGAGCTCTAAATTACTTATTTTTATGGTGAAAAACTAAAAAGACCAGTAGTGGATCCTGGGGGAGGGCATCATTTCCCTGGTTGAGGTGCGGTTTAGTTTATTCACATTTATACGAATATGTCAACCACGACCCAATTCGTTTGAGTGCAGCTTAATTTTGTACCGATTTTACTTCTAGTTAGTCAAATCAACAGAGAAAAAATTAGAAGAAAAAGAAAACAAAATTCATAACAAATCAATCCTAGATAAAGAATAGGATAAAAACAATAAGGTTCCTCAATACTATTGCTGGCACACAAGGCGTCAAATCGACGTTCCAGTTGCTTGGTCTTTTTTTAAAGGGACAGAAAGCAAGCTTGTAAAGATCCTAGCAAGCTTTGGCACCAAAATTCTAGCCTATCACCAGTCCACCTGCCCCTTCTCAGAATCCACATTTGTAAGTACTGGCTGATTGATCAAACAGATTAGTAATTTTTTTTTTATTTCTGTCCAGTTTCATTTTCAATAAGGAGAGACCACACCATATGAGTGCTAAAAACTTGCAATAATTGGAATTAATGCCTTTTGATTTAAAAACGACGTAAAAGTATATTGAACATGCACGGGAGTAATCTTCTAAAGAGTTAGTCTTATTTCAGAACCATCTGCTAGCATTAGTAACACCGCTTTACTGCTAACCCACACCAATTTGCCAATCTTCAAAGGATTTGATTTGAGTTGTTCAGGAATCGGGTTGACACTATACACTTTCATACATTTGGTCTGTGTTGATCCGAGACCAAATACTCCAGAAGATACTTGCTAAAGAAGAAATACATAATTTACAAATATATGACATTACTGATGCAGAACAATCTATTTATTACTCTGTTTACGAATATGATGCAAAGCACAAACACGTGATGATCAACGCGATTAAGACATTTTAAGGGACACCATTCAGCTAAAAAAAGTGTCAATCTAAGAAATGTATGAGCATATGATAAAATTCCATTATTTGCTTTTGCTGTATGTTTTTATCATTATTTCCTTTTGATTTTTTGTGAAAATAACTTCAACGGTAACAGCAAAATAACTATTTGTTAAATAAAAACACATACTTACTTACACATCTTACTTAGTCTTCTTCAAATTAATTTTAAAGCCTATTCTAGCACCCTGAACTCGCAAAACTCTAAAAATTCATTCATTTTGCTCACACTTTCATCTAATATGCTTAAATCATCAGCATAATCTAAGTCCAGTAGCGTTTTTCCTCCCCATTTGATTCCGTGGTCTCCAATTGCCTTTCCTGTGCTCCTTAAAACAAAGTCCATCAAAATGATCCATATAAAGGGGGATAGAACACAACCCTGCTTAAATCCAAATTTAATCCAAAACTAGTTGCTAACCTCATTATGATATCTTCCGATTAAACTGCCAGGGAAGTTTTTCTCAATACTAATGTCTATTGCAGCTGAAAAATAGCCCCATAGATATTATTACATTGTATTACCTGGCTATATTTTGAAGCATCTTCTAAGGTTTCCTATTGTCCTAAGTACTAAACTGACTTCAGGTAGTTATCTTTATTTGCTGAACCCTTATTCTCTTTTCATGAAATGACTCGTTAGTTAGACCTAGAGATGAATCAGTCAATGACCAGCCTTACTAAAGTGTTCTATTATTGTTTTTAATTATCTTCATGGTCAAGTGCCATCTCACTACTCTTTCCTGGTTCAATTCTGTTCTATTGTCAATGATAAATTGTGCTTTTTCAGCAATTGTTGTTTTTTTTGTGATACCCTTACGTTACAGGCCTTTTGTTGGTCAGGTTTTTGTTTTTGTCTGTATCAACAAAGAATATTGAAGCATTTATAATTAAACTGTTTAAGCATATCGAAATTCTTCTTATCTCTTCCATTTAAAAGTAAGTACGTTTCAACATTTAAAGAGATTATCCTTAAGCGAGGTGACAATTTTAGGGTATGGTTTCCATCTTTCATAGGTTACACAATCAACCGATTATTTCGGACAAATAGTTCGTGTTGGCCAATCTGATATTAAATTCTAATGATAATTTTTTCTGTGTGCACCAAGCTGTAATATGAAATGATCGTACCGACGAAGGTTATTTCTTAGACCAAAGTACTTTTTGATTTACGAAAAATCAAGCAAGAGAAATGGGTTTTAACTTAAACAAAGCAGCGACAAAAGTTGAAAACAGACAACACATTGATTAATAAATAAAAAAAATCGAATATTTTGGCTCCATCACCGGGAGCCATTCTCAACAGAGAAAAACAAAAATAAAACTTTAAATAAGGAAAAAAACAAAACAAACAAGAGCTAAGAGCTCATATGGCACTTGTGACGAGATCCCAAGAGCCAAAAGTTCATATGGTATGAGCGGTAACAAAATTCTAAGAATCAATAGATTGATTTAAAAGGAAAATCCGAGGCTTAATGCCGGTCGGGATTTAAAATAAGAGCTCTGAGTCACGATGTCCTTCTAAATATAAAAATTCATTAAGATCTGATCACCCACGCGTAGGTTATAAATACCTCATTTTTTTCTAATTTTTCCTATCCCTTTAGCCCCTCAGATGAATCAGGGAAAATGACTTTATAAAGTCAATTTGGGCAGCTCCCTGACTGCAAGAGAGCAAATACAGTACGGTTACGTCAATCACGTACCTACGACATTTGCTTATTCTATTCACCAAGCTTCATCCCGATTCCTCCACTCCAAGCGTTTTCCAAGATTTTCGATTTCCCCCTCCAACTCCTCCCAATGTCAACAGATCTGGTCGGGATTTGAAACAAGAGCTCTGAGACATGAATTCCTTCTAAATATCAAATTTCATTAAGATTCGGTCACCCGTTCTAAAGTTAAGAATACCTCAATTTTTCTAATTTTTCTAAATTAACACCCCCCTGCTCCTCCAAAGAGAACGGATCCGTTCCAATTATGTCAATCACGTATTTAAAACTTGTGCTTATCCTTCCCATCAAGTTTCATCCTGATCTCTCCACTCTTAGCGCTTTCCAAGATTTCTCTTTCCCCCCTCCAATCCCCTATGTCCCCAGATCCAATTTTAGTCGAAAATGAAGCATCTGAGACATAATTTAATTTAAAATAATTTAATTGCCGGAATTTCAAATAAGAGCTCTAAAGCACAAGATCCTTCTAAATATCAAATTTCATTAAGATCTGATCACCCGTTTATAAGCTACAAATACCTCATTTTTCCGAATTACCCCCACCTCCAACTCCACCAAAGAGAGCGGATCCGGTCCGGTTATGTCAGTCACGTATCTTAGACTTGTTTTTATTCTTCCCACACAGTTTCATCCTGATCTCTCCGCTTTAAGTATTTTCTAAGATTTCCGGTCTCCCCCTAATGACACTGGATCCAGTTGAGATTTAAAATAAGAAATCTGAGTTACGAGGTCCTTCTAAATATGAAGTTTCATGAAGATCCGATCACCCACCCGTAAGTTATAAATACGTCATTTTTCTAACTTTCAGAATTAACCCCCCCCCCAGTTCCCCCAAATAGAGCGGGTCCGTTCCGATTATGTCAATCACGTATCTAAGACTTCTGATTATTTTTCTCACCAAGTTTCATCCCAATCCCTCCACTCTAAGCGTTTTCCAAGATTTTAATTCCCCCAACCAAAATACCCCCAATATCACCAGATCCAGTCAGGATTTAAAATAAGAGCTTTGAGACACGATATCCTTCTAAATATCAAATTTCATTAAGATCTGATCAACCGTTCGTAAGTTAAAAATACTTCATTTTTTCTATTTTTTCCGAATTACCAGGTGCCATAAAAACAGTGTTTTTAAATAAACTGTTTTATTTTAAAGTTGTTCATAATGCAAGTTGTATTTATTTGTTTTTTTCCCAAGAGTTTAGATGTGATTTTTCTCATTCAGATTTCTGATTTTTCATCATTCAGATTTTTATTTTAAAAACTGTTTTTTTCTTCCTAATTTTAAGTTTTATTTTTGTTTTTCTCTGTTGAGAAATTCTCTCGGACGTGGTCCCTGAATATTCGGAATTTTTATCTTTATCAATTAATGTGTTGTTTGTTTTTAACTTTTGTCACTGTCTTGTTTAAATTAAAACCTATTTCTCATGCTTAATTTTTCGTCCGACGAAAGATGACCAAAGGCGATCTTACCTTGCACATACAAATGGTAATCTTCGGTATTTTCTAAGAATTTATCTCAAAGTGAAAAAAGGGTTACTGACCCACTACTTATAGACACCAAACCTCCAGATTCAACTAACATTTGGTTTTATTTAAAACTTTATTTTTTCAAAAGTCAATCGGGAAAGTATCGGGAAAAATCTGAAAAGTAAATTTCATTTGTGCTTTGAGGTAGTTTCTAACTTAATATTATTGATTTCTTAATAGATTTCGACGAATCAAAATTACTGCTTGGAATAAGAATAGCTCACCTGCCAAAAGGCTACTCGATTATCTGTAGCGGAATATGATGCTAAAATCTTGCCATCAGGTGAAAATGAGCAAGCGGTTACTTCGCCATTATGGGCAGCAATACTCTGAAAAACCAAAATATTTCTATAAATACGGCCGTTTTTAGTTAACATTATTTTAGTGAGGAAAACTCATACGCCAGATAAATATTTTAAAAGAGTAACAATAATTTTTTTAAGCACAACAAATGAGCCTTTTTTACTTTTTAACATTGCAATTTGAGTTATATTACGGATTTAAAGGTTTTGCCATCCTTCACCCATCAAAAAGAGACTATGATATGTAAGAATAAACGTGTCAGGTTGGTACTCTGGAATGTATTTCGAAGGAAGGCGAAGGGAGTAAACTGAAGAAATATGATAACAATAATAAAATATATGAAACAAGAGCTAAGAGCTAATATGGCACTTGTGAAGAGGTAAGAAGAGTTAAGAGCCAAGAGCTCATTTGGTATGAGCTCTAACAAAATTCTAAGAATCAATAGATTGATTTAAAAGGAAAATCAGAGGCTTAATGCCGGTCAGGATTTAAATAAGAGCTCTGAGTCACGATGTCCTTCTAAATATCAAAATTCATTAAGATCCGATCACCCACTCGTAAGTTATAAATTACACGAGATATTGATAGCTATTGCAGCTTCAGATATTGCTTCGAGATATTGCAGCTTCAGAGTCTGTCATCAATCCCTATAAGAACACTGCTCTTAAGAGGAACGTTTGAAAGTTAATTAGCAAAATCATTAGTACACAGGGGGGCGGAGGGTGGCGATTTTATACTATATAACTTACTGGAAGGTAATCTACGTTGCTTTATATTCTCCCAGTTTCAAATTCTCCTAAAAAAGGAGATGATAGCTGTAAAGGACAGGTGATATCCTACCAGCGGGGGATGGCATAGGGATTTTTCAACTAAAGAATGGTTTTACACGACTAATCCCAGTTTACAAAAATAGTCTTTAAGATTTTAACTTCCCAAAACAGCCAAAGAGGTATTCAAGGATTTCTTAAGATGCACGTTACAAATCTGAAACTAATATTACAATACAGGAGTCCAACAACTTCTACTGCCACCTATCAACCAATAATTAACATTAATTATGCCTCTTGAGAAACAATGAAAACACAACGAGACGAATAAAAACCAATCTATAGAATGTGCAGGATATAACAAGCAGCCTAAAAATATCAGTCTGGCGAAAATATATCGTACAGCTCCTATTGAATTGCCGTAGCCGAGTTTCCTATACAAAAAGATTTATAACTTTGGCTGGTCCCACGGTTGACCGAAAAAGAGGGGCACTACCTTAATTATTATCCCCACTTGTTAATCTATCCAACAGTGTAGAGCGCTTAAAGTCACCATCTTAGTTTTCAAGATGTTTGAGATTACCTGAGGCTTTCCTCCACGAAGCTCATAAACGGTTATATGGCCATTCTTAGCTCCGACGGCGATGCGTCTTGTAGATGCACAGTGACTCACTTGACTGAAGCGACAGACAGCGGGGAAGACTTCCTGCAGTCCCTTTACTTTTAAATGACTGGAGTCAACGCAGTGTAGGATAATATCAACAACTTCAACGAGGAGGTGACTTATGTCAGCTGGCATTTTGTCAATAAGCTGCTCTACAACCCGAAGAATCTCGTGGCGACTGAAGTAAAGAACGAGGCTTGCCATGGGGGAGCCTGGATTTTGAAGATTCTGTTGGGTTGAATTGTAGCGAGCAACCTAAAAATATTTTTGATTAATTAGGAATCTTTTGCTATAATTACACAGTTACTAGTTTTTAAGGCACAAATTAGATAATAATTAGCGATAATTAGTTAGGAAACATAAAAAAAATGAAAAGGGCAAGATTTCACCTAATATACAATAGTAAGAAATATAAATGAGAAATAAAAAGAAGAATGAATAAATTAAGTACACTACACCAGATCAGTTTAATGGACAATAAATCGAATTAACTTCGATAACTTCAATATATAAACAAGTCAATACAATCCAGAAGTGGGCCAAATGATTTTAATGTACTACTACATCTATCTTAGTCCAAGTTTGGCACCAACTCAGTAACTACCTTTGGCAAGTTAGAGATTAGCCCTGGTATAATTTTTCCAATTATTGTTTCACAGGTCTGGCAAATTAAACGAACTTTTCCTCTAATTTGTAAACTGTGAATGCCAAAATTAAATAACCAAGATACAATGTAACAAAGCGAATAGAAACATTATCTGTCCATCTTTATAGATGGACAGAAAGATAGATAAGTTTAATTTTCAAAACGAGAATCATAGAGCAATAAAAAATTCAACCGACCAACTAGGAATACTACCTCGAATACTGGACAATGAAACAAAGTAACTTTTATTCTTGTAATCTAAAAAGTAACAAACAATACAGTCTACGGACTATATGTCTGTAGAATATAGTCTGTCCAACAGATAAATAATCTATACCATAAGTGGAATCAGGACGAAAAAACAAAGAAATCAATTCGATACTTGTTTTACCAACCGTACTGGCAAGAAGATTCTAGCATAAGGATTTTTTTTTTTTTAGCTTCCTTTAAAAAAACAGTAGGGTAACTATTCAAATTTATTCAAAGAGTTTATGGTTGTTACTAATGGGATTATACGACGGAGGTAAGATATGATCTTTCCTTTTTTTTATAGGTAATTTTTACGTATCTAGTCATTCGTGAGAGTTGATGCTCTGCTTAGTATAATATACCCAGAGATTAAGTTTAGATGCTTAAACTTAATAAAACCATCTTCATAATAGGAGGTAGAATCGTTGTGTAAGTATCCTAATAATATGAATTGAGTTTATTTATAGCCCATTGTTAATACAATAATTAACCCAATAATCATACAGTATACATAACAAGCACAAATAAAACAAAATTAAAATTCATAGAATAAGCACACAAGCACAATAATTAACTAAATAATCACACAGTATACATAACAAACATAGAAACAACAAATGCAATACATTTACTGTTTAAAAGGGAACACCATGGGTGTCCATAATTCCATTATTATAAAATATAATACATCTGCCAATTGCAGCATTAGGGTAAAGAATACCACATCTCCTATTGGTCCAAGAATTACTTACCCGGGGGGGGGGGGGAGGCCGAGAAGATATTTAGCATACTGGATATAAATTCGTCGGATTTGATTTGATTCCGTTGCCAAAAAGGTGAAAGGTATTAAAATATTGGAGCGCATACCAGTTATATAATTTAGCTAGTAGCTGACGATTAAAACGAGGTTTATTAGAAACTATGCTACCGTAGGCACTGGACGTCAGGCGCTGGAAATGGCGAATGAGGAGCTTTTTAGTTGCTTTAAGGGAGTCACCGATGGGAAGGTCAAGATATTTCAGTTCCAATTTAGGAGCGACCGATGCTCCATAAAGATCAATATTAAATCCTTCGGGAACTGGGCTTCAATCGAATAGTACCACTTCTGACTTTTCAGCGTTAAAGTTTAGATCTATTTTTGAAAACTCTCGACTCAGAATGGAAATTTTTTTCTCAAACTCCAGTACCATTCGGCTGTGGTTGAAGACATTGTTCGCATAAGCAATGAGAGATAAATCTATCCCTTTTAAAATACAGGAAGAAACTGCTTGGAACTGTGCGTCCAGAATACAGTTGCTAAACGCGATTGGGAATATAAGGGCGCTTTGCCTTACTCCGCGACGAACAGGTGTGATTATCTTTGTGATCATTCCGTCAGGCAGATTAACAATGACAGCTAAATGATTATACACATTACACAAGGCACGAATAATACAAGTACTGACCCAGCGGTTATACAATTCAATGAGGATATGCATGTGAATTATCGAATCAAAAGCACGACTAATATCATGGCTCTATAGAACAAGAGGCTCTCCTGATTTATAAGCATCAATCAAAGCTGATGACAGTACCGTCAGTGCATGAGCGCACCCTATTCCTTTCTGGAACCCAAATTGGTGTGGGGGCAAATAACATTTATCAGCCAACTCTGGTATTATCAACTTCTCAATTTTTTTTACATTCTTCGGTAGAAGAGATACAAAATGCTCTGCAGATAATGAAGAACAATAAGGCACCAGGAAACTGCAGGATCATCGTCGATCTGCTAAAGTTCGGATGACCAGTATTTCCACTTTAGCTGCACATACTGTTCTCCCTCGTCTGGTCAACCGAATTGATACCTGAAGATGGAAGGAAAGGATAATCCTTCCTCTATGGAAGCGCAAAGATAGTCGTAGCGATTGCTTGATTCACAGAGGAATCATCCTTCTGTCAGTACCTGGCAAACTATTCGCCATGACGTTGCTTGATAGAAGTATCCAGTTTATCCGTAAGTGCTAGCGGATTCGTCAAGCAGGTTTCATGCCCAACAGATCCACGACCGAGCTGATATACAATATTCACCAGGTCATGAGTTCAAGCAAACGTGAGTTCCAGCGTACGTGAGAAAGCCCGTTAATTCCAGCGTATAGTATATATTGCCTCTGTTGATTTTAAAGTAGATTTCAACTTGATCGACCATGAGTCCCTTTGACTGATACTAAAACGAACGGGTCTCCCTGGCCAATACTGCCACCTGTTCAAGGCGCTTTACACTGCTAAAAAACGCTCTGTCCAGGTTAATGATAGCCGAAGCCATTATTCGAAATAGATACTGGTGTAAGGCAAGGCTGTGTTGCTGCTCCTGAACTTTTAAACGCGGTGATTGATTATGTCTTTGATCGAACAACGAGTTGGTTCCAATTGAGACTGAAATATGGCGATAGAGTACCAGCCGATTGCGACTTCACAGATGATATTGTGCACTTCTGCAGATGAACTCGAGGCAACCCTCAATCCACAGTTGGAAAAAGCTCTGAAAGTGGGACAACATATTAGCTGGCAAAAAACATAATAATGATCATCGACCCGGCAGGTAATTCCGCCAAATCACCACCATTCAACGTATTAGGACACACTGTTGAAGTTGTCAAGTCTTTTACTTGCCTTGGATTTGCCGTCTCGGATAACGGCTCAATTGAAATGGAATTCCAGTCACGCATCGCTAAAGCCACGTCTATTATGGCTCAATTATGTAATTCCGTGTGATCAAAGCCTAATATGAGCCGAAAAACAAACAAACGGATCTACAACACGACCATAACGCAACTGAACATGGCTGGAAGCGCTCCCGTGGAAGACCCCGGTCGAGGGACAGCGTTACCCAATACTTCTCCATGATCAGTACTGATCTCCAAGAAGCAATCACGCTTGCACAGGACTGATCGAAATGGAGGCGAAGAGTCACATCTCTCTCTACGCTGGACCAACAGCAGGAGCTCTAAGTCAAGTAAGTCAAAGTCTATTACACTAAAACTTTACTTATCACCACAGACTCGAGAATGATTGCCCTCTTTTCCGGTGATTTCGACTCTGAATGGGAAGAGGTTACATATGGAGCCCCTCAAGGCACCAAATTGGCCACTCTATTTTTCCTTGCGTTAATTAATTATGTTATGGACAACATGGATGACTGATTCAAATACGTAGACAATCTATCTGCACTTCTAAAGTTCACAGTAGATACAACCCAAACTATGCCCCAATTCAGCCAAGATGTTTTAACAGAAATTGAAGAGGAATGTAGTGCAAATAGTTTGCAGATCAACCAAAGCAAAACCAAAATCGTAAGATTCAATCTGCTAAAAACGACATCTTGTTTGCCCAGTTCCCTGGTTTCCGCTTGTATCTTCAGCTACAGTTCTGGGAGTTAATTTCAGCTCCGATTGCTAATTTAGTGCTATACTAGCAACTTGTTGTTTGCTTCTCACTCAATTGGACTATCTGTCTTATTATTAGCCATGAATTGATGCCCACAACTATTCCATTTTAATTCAAAAATCAACGGACTCGTTGAATTAAAATGGAATAGTTGTGGACATCAAGTCATGGCTAATTGTAGAAAAAACCAAGACAGATAGTCCAATTGAGTGAAAAGCAATCTTGGCATTAATTCCCCCCTTATTAGGGTTGTATGAAAAGGAGGTTAGTTCATTTGTTAATAGATATGTCTATTTATTATCCGTCCATGTGTCATTGCTAAGGCAGTAGAACCAAGGTATTAACAAATTAATAACAAGTTAATACCTTGTTATTAATAACTTGTCATAGTTAATAACATTAACAAGTTAATGTTCAAGAGCTAGTCCAAACGGCAGCTGTGCACTATGTTCTTTGATTTCAATGCGCCGCTTGGGTTTTCCAGTAAATCAGCTAAAAACGGCATATCTAACAAGCATACGCCCCATATTAGAATATGCATGTCCCGTTTGGGGGCCTCAGATTCATAATATCGAATATCTAAGTGATGCTGCGGAAGGAGTCCAAAAAAGAGCAATTAAAATCATCCTTGGAGAAAAATTTATACATTATAAGTCAGCTCTTGAGTCTCTAAAGATTGAAACTCTTAGAGATCACAGGTTTCAGTTGATAATACGTTTCGGGCAATTTCTCCTTGCTAGCCCCAAGCACCGTCATTTTCTACCCCCTGCTGCCAACTCAGTAGTTAATACCAGAAATAAGAACAAATTAGTACCAATGCCTTGCAGAACTAATCGATTTAACAATTCATTAGGGCTGTTTTTTACCAGTGCCTATAACAAAATGTCGTAGGACTAGGTTTTTAAATGACAGCGACATTTAATTTGTGATTTTTATCTACGACTATCAAAGCTGTATTTAAATAAAACAATTCTGATTTCTGATTATTTAGCTTTCGTCTAAATGAGCGTTTCTTACCTGCAAAACTAACATTAATAACTACTAAATTTATTCAGTATTATTACAAATAGGATAAAGCAGCTATCTATCAATTTTCATAAGCGTATAAAAGTAGCGTGTAAATGTAAAATCCCCTTCCCAGCTAGAAATTACGTAAACCAAGAGAAACACTTTGTAATCTACTTTGCATGTAGTCTCAGAAAAAAAAACAGGGCAAGAATAAAAAGCGTACCTCTTTGGCCATAGATGTAATAAAAACAGCTGGCCTAGCAGTTGCAATAAGTGTCAGTGCATGTCGAGAGGTACGAGAAGAATCAGCACTTGGAGGTAAGGGCAGGCCATAACTCATACTATCAAAAGAAAATTAAACTGTATTCAGTAGGATCAAAGCTGAGTATCAGAAAAACAAATATCAACTTGCATCAAAGTATTGATTAAACCAACAATGTGTGAATATGATTATAAATAATAAACTATTCATCTTCTATTATTATAAGATTATTATTATATTAATATAATAATAAACTAATAATATCTTCTAAAATGTTTTCTACAGTAATTTAATGTGTTATCAGAAGTTGTTTTTTTTTTCTGTGTGTTTGTTTTTATACTCCGCTGTTTCAAGTGGGTCACAAATAAATTATTATTGTACACAATTTCATTGATAGATAGCAAGTCGAGCCAAACAAGTCCTTCACACATTAACAAACATTAAGAGTATTTAACAAAACAACCTCAAAGATAAATAACCAGAATATAAAGCTATTCTGTCATCATAAATTAACGGAATAAGATATTAAAGAAGTAGGGACTTTTTTTTTTAGAAAATGAAAATTCACAAAAATATAAGAAACTAAACGGAAGTCATGAAGAACCTTTGCTGAACTTCCATGAACTGAGGTCAAGCATCTTAAATTCTTTTTTTCTCTGTCTATATTTATTTTAAATCTACCTTTAAGTTCATTTTTGTAAGAAAAAAACAAACAGTTTCTTGTGTTCTCTTCCCTCTAATGGCAGGTATTTTGTAGACAGTCAAATATCCGATTATGAATGTCCAGTTTTTACACTCTTCATGGAGAAAAAGCCACTTCCATGGACTAAATTTTAGTCAACTGAAATTTTATTAAATTTTAGTAACCTGATTCAAAATAAATTTTAATATTTTTATTAAACTAGTATAATAATTTTATAATTTGATATTTTATGATTGTATTATATGTGATATAATAGACTTTGCTAAATTTTAGTTGTTAAATTGTAGCAATCTGAAATCGTTCCTATAGAATTATATTTTAGTTTACCTGAAAATGCTTCACTTTGAACATTATCCTACACCTGTGTTTTTTTGGTAACTTATTTTTCTTCAGTCTATTTGATCTTAATCTTTAAATGTAAGACGACAATCTTCCTATCATTCAACTGCTGAGATATAATTTTAAATATCTAGCAATCGATGTTTTCGGTATTTACATTGCAGTTTTTTCCAAACTGAAAAGTACTTTGAAAATAGTTCGGAAATATGCGGAAAAAACAGATAAAATCGGAACTTGACAGAAAATAGGGAAAATTTGACAGAAATAGCAAAATAGAAATAGCAGAGTCATAGCAAAGCCATAAGTATGGTTCAATGAATGGATAGATCGAGAACAATTACGTCCGACGATAAAAATATTTTTTTCTTTTTGGTGCAAGTTAAAGGCTTGTCACAAAACCCGTGTAGCTAAAGGCTTATCACAAAACCCGGGGAAGATAAACTTTGAACATGCAGATGTTCTTAGGAAACACGAACGTTCCAAAATGGGCTTATCTTAGCCTAAGAGAAACAAACCTATAACATTCTTTTAACTTTTTGCTCCCCGTGCGGTATTTTTAGTATTCATTATAGTGGATGAGAAAATTATTTAAACAAAACTATATTTTACTTAATAAAAGCGGCAAGTGGCGTCACAGATTTGGAAAAACAAGAGAAAGGTAACAACAAACAACATTTTTAATGCGAAAGTCTACGAAACCAGTCATTTTAACACCAGAAAACATAAAAATCAAGGCAAATCCATTAAAGTTCGAAAACTGAACAAACAAACCCCAAATAAACATTCGATTAAAGTCCAAATGCACCCAGATTGCTAAAAAAAAAAAAAAACTTAAACACCTTTTAGCTAGTTTTTCTTTAATGAACCATAATAATTAACTAACTTAAAAAATCAAATTAAAAAAATCTGGGCTTAGCAACTCGGATAAATGGGTCCGCTGGCCCTAAGGTACTTCAAAGACGATTATACAAAGTTTAGATTTTTAAAAGAAAATGAAGCCTATCAGAAGTGAAAAAAAATTTACTGAACAGCCTTACTGAGTATTGTACACGATAGAAGAATAAATTCTTACGGAAATTTTTTGGGCAACGGGAGGAATAGACCCCAAAATCTTGTGCTGTTGAGTGACAGTGCTGAGATTCCGTCGTACAGACGGAATTCCGCATTTTTCCTGCTTGTTTTTTATTTTTTCTCAGACAAAAAAAAATTATATTCCAGTTTCAAGTAGCTAAGGCGATTGTGATTGTGCCGCAACGAACCAACGTATCCCGCCATTTCATGGCGCAAACAAAACTAAGCAAACATAGGTTTGATACTTATGGTATATCAGAGGAAACTCTTCCATGTGGTGGCACATTCGTACGTTTAAGCCACAGTCTAACAAAATAAACATCGAACAAAAAGGGTGAAAGTTTGGGTATAGAAAGGGAGAGAGGGAGAACACCATATAGAATATACGTAGTTAATCTGGAGTTGACATAGATAGTTATTTATCTATTCTGATAAGCTTACCTTAACGCATATACTGATAATTTTTAGTCATTTTTATACTTTTAAAACAAACAAAAGCTAAATAAAAAAACGTCTTTTTCCAAACAAAAGTGAAATACGACGTTAAAACCTAAAACAACTTAAAATTATCGCCTAAAGAAGGGCTGCCACTCCCTAATGTCCCCCTTCTTTACATTAAAATTTAGCGTATAAACTATTAACAGCATGATTACTATCTGTAATATATTGAAACTTGAAATGAAAACAAAGAATTCTATATATTAAATTTATCTATTTACTTACATTACTTATAAGAACTCACTTATATATTATAATGCAATTTTACGGTGGTGACAGTCTTTTCTACAAATTCCTATTCTAGTTGGCATTTTTTACAGAAAGCGTTTTAGAAAAATTATGCTAAACATTATTTTACATAACGTTAGACATTAAAAATTATCCTAACAGAGCAAAGAATGAGTCATTCCTTTTCGTAAGGTTATGCTCTTTCTAGAAACTTTGAAAGGTAATTATACCGATGTTATATTTAGATTTCTGAAATATCCCATTACCTTTTACTTTTCATTAGCTTTTTCTTGAATATCGCAGTCAAATTCAGCTTTAAATAGAAAACTGAAAAGGGTTCACTTCATCAGTCCCAAGGAGTGGTGCCACCATTTTAATTAAGGTTTCGTGGACCTAAATAGCTGTAAACATGATGGTCATCAACATATCACCAAACATAAAATATATAAAACAAAATAAAACACAGAGTTGCCGGAAAACAAAAGAAAACTAAGTGAGAGAGCACAGAATGATTCAACTGTTTTACCCTACCTTACATGATAATTCTATATCTTCACAAGCGAAGATGCATAAACACGCGTACACAAATTACAAATTAACGAATATCATACAAAACAAGAAAAACAAAGAAAGGAGGGACATAAAAATTGAATTGGAAGCGTCAATCCACCCAATTGACAGAACGTCAATCCACCCAATTTTGACAGAAGGTCAATCCACCCAATTTTGACAAAACGGCAATCCACCCAATTTTGACAGAACGCCAATCCACCCAATTTTGACAAAACGTCAATTCACCCAATTTTGACAGAACGTCAATCCACCCAATTTTGACAGAACGTCAATCCATCCAATTTTGAAAGAACGTCAATCTGCCCAATTTTGACAGAATGTCAACCTATCCAATTTTGACAGAACGTCAATCCACCCAGTTTTGACAGAACGTCAATCCACCCAATTTTGACAGAACGTCAACCCACCCAATTTTCACAAAACGTTAATTCGCCCAATTTTGACAGAACGTCAATCCACCCAATTTTGACAGAACGTCAATCCACCCAATTTTGACGGAACGTCAACCCACCCAATTTCGACAAAACGTCAATCCGCCCAATTTTGAGAGAACGTCAATCCACCCAATTTTGACATAAGGTCAAATGCTTACGTATGTTCCTGCTACACGAATTAACCAGCCGCAGAAAATTGATTCAGACTGAACATTTTAATTACAAATGATCCAGTTTTTTTACTTGATCAAAATTTTGATTCAATGAAAACCATTTTTTTTTATAATTTTGATTCAATAAAAACCCTTTAAACCAATGCCTAGTACACACTCTTTTTTACAACATCATAACATGGATTCCACTCACCCTACTGCCCTCCAGAGTTTCACTATTTATAAACTAAAGCTGTATCTTTCATGCACACAGCATACTAAGAGACTGCATAACAATCATTTTCTGCTTTGAATTAGTTCTCCAGATCTAAGAATACTTTATACACATTTTTCTATGCACTTTACTCGGTACCTTATTAAGAGAAAAAAATCTACCTAGGAACAAGTTTCTCAGCTTCGGAACAAAGTTCAAGTAGGGAAAGTAATACACGGGAGACTTCTAGGTGTGGTTCCCATACAGTGAACCCCCGACCGATCAAATCAACAGCAGCTCTCCTCAGCGGTGTATGTGGTGGTAGTTTGGGCGTGGGAGGAGCCAAGAGAAGATAAGTCAATGCTTTGCCTTTAAAAAAAAGAAAAAAGTTAGACTTATTCTAAAGCAATGTATGCTTTGATACGATAAATTGAGAATAAATGCAAATTTCTGAAAAACAAAAAAACACAGCAAGCTGATTAACAAGAAAAGAAGCAAGTTATGATGTTTCAGAGGCAGGTATATACACCCCCAGCCCCCATCCAAAATCCTGAAGTTACCAAATTTCTGTTCGCTTCTTTTAAGATGATCGAAAAAAAATTATTTTGCATTATTGAACCAGCAAAAAAAAAAAAAAAAAAAAAAAAAAAAAAAAAAAAAAAAAAAAAAAAAAAAAAAAAAAAAAAAAAAAAAAAAAAAAAAAAAAAAAAAAAAAATAAACGTATATACCTGTTCAGAGGGGCAGGTTTGAACGCTCATCGTTTTGAAATTATCTACATTTGCATTATTCTTTGAGTACAATTTTACGCTTCACACCAACTAAGGTATTTTTTATATTTCCTTTTTGGTTTTTAATAGACAACATTTGATTTTTCAGTTATTTTTCACACATTTGTTCTTGTTTGTTTATAGAAAAAAGAATCAGTATTAAAAAATTGTCATGAAAACTTAGCCATTCTTCATATTAACTAATACTATAAGTTATGTAGCTAGTGACAGTGGTAAGAAAAATGAAAACACGAAATTTCAACAAAATCTGATGTCAAGCTTCTAAAGAAAAACAAAAAATGTGCTACTTACAGAGCTAGGGTAATTATACGAAAAGCCAAAGAAACTAATTAAATATTTCTTAATTGCACAAAATATGAGATTCAGCGTGAAAACCTATTATTATGATCGTGATTTAAAATGATATTGGTATAATAGATTAGGAGTAGATAAACAGGTTAAAAAGATGATACTCTAGGAAATAATAAATAAAAGGTAATACTCTAGAGGTTCAAGAGATTTGAAAGATTTGGCAGTATGAAAGAAGCCTTTCTGATTCCCTGTGCCTTTACGCGTCGGTGAGGGAGACATGAGGTGAAGGGGTTTCGTTTAAGGTGAATTTAAAAAAGAGGAATTGAAGTATACAAATGAATTGAGGGGGGATGGTTTACTACTTAGGGTAAGAAGGAACTGTTTAGGGAGGAGCAGAGGACAAGATGGTCCTTACTTTTGTGGGGGAATTTGGATGAGAGTGTGGGTCATCTGATGTACAAGCGTGTAGAATTTAGTGAGTTGAAAGATGAAGTATATGGAAAGTCTGAGTTTGATGAGAAATGGCTGGTGAATTCAATGAGAGATGATTTTTTTGCAAGTACTAAGAATTTAAGACGATTTCTCAGGCTGGCAATGGAGTACAAAAGTGGATTTTTGTAATTTGTGCTTCTGTTTGTTTTATGATTCGTGCTATATGATGGTTATGTTATGTGTAAGTAATGACAATTACTCAAAAGAGAATTTCCTTTTTGTTTTATATTGTCATGGCCCTAGAGCTTTTAGTGCAATAAAACTTACTTACTTACTTACTATTATCCTGAAACATACCGACCTGGATACCGCGTCTATTTTTAAAGGTCTTATCAAGTAATATTATTCGTCAGCTTTTATTTTGGAATTTTGCAATACCTTTCCTGGACGTTGTTATTTTATTTTTCCTTGATAATTGCGAAAGTCAGCGGACTTAATAAACTAACAAGTTAATCCGCATGAAAATGTCAATAGGAATAGGATAAACAGAAAAATGTTTCCAAAAATAGTACTATGAACTTTCAGTAGCCTTCTGCATTACAAATTATACTAAAAAGAAAAGAATCTGAAACTGAGTAAAATAAGGGTAGAACAACTCACTTGTGGCCCGCGCAAGAGAGTAATTTGATCCACCAAACCCTTCAATTGCACCACCACTAGCGCCATCTAATCTTCCACGCACAGATTCAGAATCCTGTCCAAATTCGGCTCCCAATACACCAAGAAGTATGATGGCCGTGGCTTGACGACGGCGAAGCTCAGCAGAACGTGACGGCTTTCGGTTTGCGCTCTCTATAAAAGTCATACAATATATGAATCATGTCCAGGACCATGGTCATAATTAATGTTTATTAATTTGTTTTACTAAAATATCATGTGTGTCCTAAATAATAATAAAAAAAAAACCATGTGTTTGTTATAAGCCCTTCAAGCATGGAAGCAATTATGTTCTTGTCTTAGTTAGTCTTGAAAAGTATATTGAATATAGATTTCATTTTAAAGAATATATACTTTCAATCAGCTTAACTTGTAGGTCTTGAGAGACAAAAAATTAAAATTTAATAAAGGTTTGACTTGTAAGATGTTATTTTAAAATCGTTTGAAAAAGAAAATATTAAATATTAAATGGATGAAATTAGATTTGAAGGTGTCAAATACAAAATCTATCTAATCATGGCTGGTATTCTGGACCAAAATTTGTAAAAAACTTCCTAAATTATATAATAAAATATGGAAATTAAGTCAAAAGTTATCCGAAACAACAAGGATTATCTCATATAAAGATTTCAAATATTCAAATGCAAAATAGATAAAAGCACAAAACGTTCAAATCCAAATTTAGTTCACCAGAAGCTTTCTTTACAGGAAGCAGTTGCTCCTTGTGGTAAAAGGACACTTATGTCTCAATTTGTTTTAGTTTTGTGGGCTGGACGTCTTTAAGTACCTTAAGTACTCTCGTCTTAAGTACCATGTGCAAGGTGGGCTGTTTACCCCATCATAAGGAATAAAAAACATCGTGTCTCTTTTTTCGAATATGTACTTTTGACCCAATTACTTTTCAATCCAAAGTCAACACTGTTTTTAGTAAATTTTCAGCAAGTAAACTTATCTTGACAAGCGGAACAAGTAGAAATTTTTATCATATGGTTGACAATTTCCAGACAACATTTTTATTAGCGGCGGATATAACAAAAGGAGTGCTTTCAATAATAAAAAAAAGTGGCAACATTTCGAAACTTAACAGCAGTAATTTCTATCACCGATACTTTCCTTTCAGACTGGACACCAAATAGCCTCTATTCTCAACCCTGTTAAATATTCTGAAGAGGATGGGCTCGGTGCAAGAGATTGGGCCTGTTCCGGTGTTGTGAAATGATTTGGGAATTCTAATATGCCATAGCCACTTTTTTCATTCCCAGCCCCCCAGAAAAAATTTATTTAATTCTCTTCATAACGACATCTGGGCGGACAATTCACTAGCTTGAATGACCCCTGGCCCACTTTGGTTCTTCAATCATACAGACCGAAAATTCTTGGATGATTCCAAGTTAAAACAAATAAGATAAAACACGCCTATCTTACTGGTACCCATCAAGTCACTACAAAAAGTGTATGTTTGTTTTGTCAAGACATAAATTGTTGTCGGACCGCACAACCGAAATTCCAAAAAGTGAACTTAGGTCACTTTTACACCAGCGAGGACTTGGCTTGCTCTTACACTCGGTGTAGGCTTAGCTCATTTTTGCACCAAAGAAGGAAATTACCAGTTTTTACATCGAATCAGTCTTTTTTGTATTGAGTTAGTCAGTGGCTTCGACTTAGCTCGTTGTTGCACTGAGATTTAGAATGCTTACATACTTGACCCTTTGTGCTTATGACTGTGGGTATACCCTTCATTGGAGACTGATTTTTGGATCTTAAAATCGTTGAATGAAATAAAAAAAATTACTCAACACCATGGGAGGTTATTGGGGTGCTTGGGGCAAGGGAAGGGGATAGGAAGCCATCCAATTACTTTCAACCCTTTAAAAGGGCACTATACATTTCAATTTTCAATCGAACGAGACCTCTCCAAGCTTCTACGGCTATCTCCTATATACGAGCTAACCGAAAAACAAAACATGGGAGGACTCTAGATTTTTCAAATTACAGAAAATAAAACAATCAAATACGGTACAAGACGTGCATCATTTTCAGTAAAATACAGATGACACTCTAACCTGGAGGGTGGGGTTGGGGGGAAAATAAACAAACAGAGAAAAAAAGCGTCCTCTTAATGTGAAATGAATCAAATGAATTTATTTCTAGAAATCGTTTGTTCTTTTCCAAGGAAAC
Organism: Artemia franciscana; assembly: GCF_032884065.1. Lineage (NCBI taxonomy): Eukaryota > Metazoa > Arthropoda > Branchiopoda > Anostraca > Artemiidae > Artemia > Artemia franciscana. Next base: position 31,984,567 of record NC_088872.1, on the reverse strand, counting down.
TTTATCATCATTTTAATTTCGTTGGATGTTATAACAAAATCACTACTCAAAACAAATTTCCTTTTCAGTAAAAGTGCAATTGAAAATCTAGCCTCTAGGAGTTTTGAGGGGGCGGCACCTCAATCTTATTAGTAGTTCTATTCTTTTGAAGTTTGGCTATAATTATTTTTAATTTATCCTCGGTTAAGGTTTCATCGATTTATTCATAAATCGATTTATTTTATAATATTAACAAAAAATAATTTCTGTAAAAATAGGGCATTAATTTAATTTTACAATTTGCTGAACTACTAGTACAATTTTCTCGTAAACTTTGTTTTCTGTTTTTGCTTCCAATTATTAGTTTATGTAAAAAAAAACTCTCCTCTTCAGGATATTTTTCCTTCCCTTTCATGTGGTTTTTTTTTCTTTGCTTTCGATGATTACTTTATGTTAAATCACATCTCCTTACATAATTTCGAAGACCACATTGCTTTTCCATTTACGAAAAATTGAGCAAAGAAAATTTTATTCACTGCTTTGTCGAAATTAAACCCTTTTTTTCTTTTGCTCAATTTTTCGACACCTCCTTATGATAAGTCGAAGCTCCTATCATTTATTGATCAGCTCTTCAAGACATATGCGACCAGTCCTGGACCTCAGTAAAATATATTTTATTGTTAGATAAATTAGACTTAAAGTAAGTTAAGATCAGTCAAGAGATTAATGAACAAGAAAAAAATAACCTTCTTCATCCTCTGGATCTTCAAGTTCTTCGTCTTCGTTCGACTGCGGATACGCCGTAATGGGAGTTTGGCCTGCTTCCAAGCTAACTGTACTACCAACTGGCACTTGTCCAGACCCAACAGCTGATGCTCCTAGAAAATAAAATTAATTATTTGAGTAAGAAAATTAGTGAGTGTGTAGTTCGGTGAAGTGGATAAGCTCGTTTGTAATCGTTGGTGTTGGTATTTGTACACTTGTCGCAGTGTTCGGTATTTGAAAGGCACAAGTAGGTTGTCTAGCTGCCTTGCGCAGCACTGTATACAGTAGGTCTGTAGAACAGAGGGTTCCAATAGATACTTAAGAAATGAGGGGATTTGAGGCAATTAATCTGTTGGATTGCCTCAAAGTTTGGTTCGTTACAGGTCGAAAATTGAAGACGGTTGCCTAGGGATTTGAACTTGTTCTGTAGTAGGGGCTCTCAGAGGAGTGGAGCATACAACGATTTTGACTAGTCCTTTAGTGGTAGTAAGCCCAAGTGATTGCTATTTCGACACTATAGGACAGACCAGCAATGTTGTGATTGTTCCTGAACCAGAAATATTGTTGAGGGCCACGAGATTGTGAGTGTCCATCGTCTAAAAGTTTTGGTAACAGTATGCATTGGAGGAAGGACCCTCTAAGCATCAACATGGGATTTGATCTTGCTCTGTAGTGGGGCTCTCTGAGGACTAGTGCATGCAAAGCTTGTGATGAGTTGAGAAACTTGACACTTGACGTCAAATTACTAACACTATGATGGTTATTACCGTAGCAGCAGGTTAGTGGAATCCAGGAAGTTTCAAGTGAGTGGATAAGCGCGGTGCAAGCAGGATTAGATAGTATTTACTGCACTGAAAAATCACTGAGAATATATGAAAAAGTAGTAGTCCTTTTGTCGATAATTCTGCTTTCTTTCTTCAAGTGAAAGATTACCGAAGCTATCGGCATAGACAGAAAGGCTCTTGGAGGATGGAATCAATTATCCTAGAGTCATGAAAAAGAGAGATACATGAAAAGACAAGGCATCTTGGAACAAGAAAAAAATCTAAAGAGAACATGGTTATAGTTAAAAAGAAAACAGCAAAGCATACGTATTAAGTTAAGGATAAAAGAACAGAGAGTTTATAAAGCCCGCCATTACACGGTTTTTCTTATGAATATTGGTATATGTGTAACCACCGCTGGTACCACTGTTTGTACTGGTTGCCTTGGGGCGACCAGCTGTTTGATATGGTATCCTATGGGCTACCACTCTTTGATCTCTAACACCACACCAGTGCCAGTGGCGGTCTCGTTAGAATGTGGTAACGTGATCGAACGACTGAAAGGGCCAAACTATGAGCCAAGGCTGCCACAGCCTGTGTCAACATCAATATATCTAGTTATCTCTTTGGAGAGTAAATAGACCCCCTTCCGATATACTAATGACGGTATTTCTCACGAGCTCTTTTCCTGCCCTACCAGGGTTCGGGGAAAATAACCTTATACGACTGTAGAAAATACCTCACTTGTATTCTCCCAAAGGTCCTCCAAAAAACATACATCTATAAACTCTGAAAACAGACTTTGCAGTCTAGGAACGAGCTATACAAACTCTGAAAACGGACTCTAAAAACAGACTAACACAGAATCACCACTTCTCCACTTTGTGTAGAGGTGGACCCTAGATTGACCCTGGTCAATCCTATAAACGAGAGCTTCAAGATCAATGGCTCACTACCGGGATTTTGATTTGCAATTGAAAATTACATTTTAGGCAAATCGAAGCAAATTTAAATACGAAAAGGAAAACAGATCATTCTGAAAAAAGAAAGAAAAAGGACAGGAAGCCCCAACAAATATTAAAAAGGGCAATAGATGTTCATCTGGCCACTATGAAATAAACTAGGAAATGAAGAATATACGAGACAAAGGATATCAAACGTGGAAGCTGAGGAACAGACTATCGGAGGTAGAAACACCCGAACAAATACCTTTGACCACTAAAAGTCAAGACTAGGAAGAATACACAGGAAAATGAAATTAAAGAAGTAAGAAATGAACAAGATAAGATTACAGCCTTCCCATTAGAAATGAGACAACCGATAGCACACTTTCGTGGGAAAAGGTTAGGAAAAGATAATGACGAGCTTTACAGTACAGTGGAAGTTTTATGGAATTGGAGCCTAAAGAGGAAAGTAACTGAAGAGGACAACGATACTTCGGATAAGTTAGTAATAAAAAAGGAGTCAGAAAGCTTAATAAATGCCTGAAGTCCGAGATATCTCTTGGATTTGACGGTATTAGCTATGAGTAATATGAACCTCACTTTAGCGAAGTAGCTGAGCAGATTATGAAAGTAGTCAATGAATATTTGACCGAAGGATCCACAGAAGAAGAGATTGGTGTTGGTTTTACTGTTGGACAAAAAAGGAGAAAAAGGAACAAAAAGGATTGGTAATCTGTTTCCTTTCTATACTGCGACTAAAGGATAACGCCTAAGATCCTAACAGTAAGAGCAGGTGCAGTCACGTAGGAAATCCTTGGAAAATACCAGAATAGAGCCATGAATGGAAAAGAGCACATCACCTTCATAGTGATTGGCAGGAACTATAAATAAGAAGAGATCACGCACAACAAAAATAAACGAAAAAAGGCTGTTATTTTCTTGTAAAGAATAGATGTTGTAATGTTCCCTGTAAAACATTTGATGTTGCAACAAGCCTGCAGATACGACTTGCACCGAAAGGACAAGATAGTTATATTTTTGGATTTATTACCATTATCCACTCATTGAACCAGAATTATGAGATTACTTAGATTATTCTTAGAGAGTCAATTAGCTTGAAAAATGAGAAAATTTCCCTATTTTATCATATTTCTGACGTGTTTTCAGCGTAAGCTTCGGTATAACAAAAAAAGGTATTTAAAAAAAGTGTTAAATTAATATAGATTTATGAAATTTTATGAAATAAAAATTATGTGCTTTTTGGGTGACCTAACGGTTGTTGCAATCTGCTACCAAAACTTAGTAAGCAACCCTACGAGTATCCTCAATGATATTGCAGATGAAGCTGCGGTCCTTGACATTAGAGCAAACCACTCTAACATCTATGATAATGCCAATATGTTTCCTTGAAGCCTCACCCCTTTTCCTCAACTCTATCACTCCAGATACTTATGTGTCTTCCTTTAAATTACTTGGGATTACCATTTCCTCCAATCTAAAGTGAGATATCCGCGTTAAAGATGTTGTCCATAAAGCTAATATGTCCGTGACTCTCCTTGAGTTCTTGAATAAATTTAACGCCCCCCTCCCATTCCCATTCTTTACGGATGTATACTTCCTTTGTACAGCCGCATCTTGAATATGCTTGTCCAGTTTGGCATCCTTGCATCTGAATTAGAAAAAATTGAATCCATTCAAAAAAAAGCCCTGAGGATAATTTTTTAAAGAAGCTGAGGTACCATACTCGTTACTTTTAAAAAAAAGGCGAAGCTGGAAAATCTTGAGCACAGGAGAGGAACGCTGTGTCTCCGTATTGCAAAAAATGCAATAATAAACCTTTGTACGGAAAACATTTCCCCAAAAGACACTCCCATACAGACACCACCTGCCATGCACTGTTTCTGAACCCGGTCCTATCTTGTCCCCCATCCGTTGCTTAACCTCCAGGTATGAAAAAACCTTTGTCCCCTTCATTACTGATAAAATAAACCACTAGTTTTCCCTTTTTTCGTTGGTCCTGGTGATACTTAAGTTGTTATGTTCGTTTGATTCTTTTGTTTCTTCCCCCTTGTTTATATGTTCTCTTTTAAGTCTTTTTAACGCTAATTTTATCTCCCTCTTTTTTAGTTTTGTTTTAGTTTTTACCTTTTTTAACTTTCTGACATTTTGCCGCTTAATTTATTTTTTTGACTAATGAATGGCTTTACTTTTCTGATTTTGTCTTTTTTGGCATTGTCTAGCCAATTTTTCAGTTGTTGTGCTATTTTTATGATTTATTTTTATTATTATTTTTTTTGGTTTTATGACTCCGAAATGGGAATTCGGTCCTTCGGAGCTTGTGATAGACATTTTTTGAAATTAAATATCTTACCTTAAAGGTATTTTAGATTTTTGGATCAGACAAAAAGGGTTATGTGATAAAAAAAAATTAATAATAATATAAAAAATGAAATGAAGAACCTTGTCTAATGGGCGAGTGTACTGTTATATTTTCACGTAAGGTGATGTAAATACAAGATTTTCATATGGTGGATTAGAAGTATTACCAAGTAAATTGGGTTTGGTACCATCATGGAAGGATTATAACGAAAGGGGGCTAGAAAATGTTGTTTTCGGTTAACTGGGTTCAGAACGTCTAATATTAAAATCAAAATAGCGCCTATTCGTCTAGAAATTAATGTCTAGCCAAGCATAAGCATGAACTGGGTTCAATGGCACCAGAATACTAAGAATTTATCGTCTGATATGTTGACATTCAATTACTTCTTTAGCTAGGTTTACTGTCAAGAGTTCTGTCAGTTTAACTCCCCTTCAAATGAATTTAAAAGGCAAATTTTTAGGGATGAGAGGGATGACATCCCACGCGAGAGCACTTTAAATGTCTTACATAGACATTCTTCAACTTGTTTTCCCTATTGCTATTACGGTTTTTCTTCTTTCTTTCATGCTAATCTTTGCTGAGTGCAAGTTTTTATAGTTTTCTATGGTGGAGTGGGTGTGATTGTGTAATCTTTTAACGTTTTATAGGGAAAATATGCATAACTGCATATGAGGTGAATCATTCTTCAAAGCAAGATAAAGTCTATTCAAGAAGCAGTAAATACTTTTTTAAATGCTTTTTTTCTTTCAATACGACTAAACAACACTGGAACAACCCAATTGGTCTTTAATTGCATGCTTACCATTTGTGGCACCAGTCTGTAAAGCAGAAGTAGCAAATGCGTCACTGTAAATGGGTAGAAAAGGAGCCCAGACATCTAGCAATTCTTTTCTGCCTCTGGCGCCAAGGCGAGTTAGCTCCGCCAACAATAGTGCTTGCGCTGCTTCTCTTATCTGTATTAAAAAATAAGGTAGATATAGTGCAAAATTTGTACCACGTTAATCACCATAGGCTGTTTTGCTAATTTTGATGAAGAGCAAGAAAACAAAACAATATAAACAATCGCATGTTTTCCTAATTTTACAAAAGTGCAAAAAAGGGGAATAAGACAAACATACAAATCTAGATACGTAGCCTTAACATGCTACTGAAATTTAAATTAACATTTCACAGATATGTTCTGATATCAATTAATACCTGACATGAAAGACTGAACTATTCACCTTGGGCAGTTCATATCTAGACTGTAAATCTGTGACAGAACGAAATTAAACAAATCCATTCAGGCATGTGCTGAAATTCGACACAGTGGCAAATTATGTCTGCACCTGCAGAATTAGTTAAGGTAAATTATTAGTCCTGTAGAAGATCTATTATGATCCATGCTTTACAATTAAAACACAATTAATTGTGTCTTTACAATTAATTGTTCTATTCTTGAATTCAGGAATAAGTTTAAGACAGATACAAATATTACATTTCACAGTTAGATACAATTTCATTTTGATAAGCATGCATAGATAACTTGGAAAACGTGTCAGCCTTTTCCAAGTTATTTCGTCTTTCTTTTGATGTAATAAAAAAGATAAGATTTACAAGAAGTTATCCTTGTCCGTGATTTCACACAGGCAGACATGTAGGGGAGGGGCTCATGGAGCCGCCCCAAACGCCGAACAATCCTGATTTTCATATATGTTCCGATAAGTTCCTATAAAATGATAAGTACCCTATAATTCTCGTCTTATTCGGCTTTTCTGTAATACTTTTATTACTACCCCCTAAAATGAGCTCCCCCCTAAGTGAATATCTGTTCTTGCTGCTATTGAAGTTCTGAAATAGGTTTCATTCAATAAACATCTTAGGTCGGATTAACTCTCACAAAGTTTTAACAAAACAAGAACCAGAAAAACAGGATTTACAGGTGGTGGAAAGCATTAAAAACAGGATCAATTTGGATAATTTTGGCGTGATTTGTCTTGTCAAAAGGATTGGCGTGAATCTGAATTTAAAGAGAAACAGACGAAAGCTGGCACGTCTATAAATAAGAAAGGTAATAACAAGGTAACATCTTTTTAATTAATTTAATTAATTTCTAATTAACTGAGATGTCTGGAGAATTCGAAACTAAAGGACTTGCGCTAGCCAAATTTCAAGGTTACCGTAAATGGCTAGTTCGAATCGTGGATAGAGTCAAAAAGAAGAACGGCATATGCTTCGTCGTTTTTTGTTATGGGACTCATGAGGCGTTAACAGTTCAACATCCTCAACTTGAATCTTACCAAGACAATGTCGAAGAAGCTGTTAAGAAAAAGACCAAAGGAGTAGCAAATGCCTTCAGCGAGGTTGCTACTTTTCCAGATATCTATTTAGAAAGGTTAAAATTGGAAAAGGCTTCTTTTGCTTCTGTCGTGGATATCACACAAAAAGACCTAGAAAATCTCCAAAGTTGTCTGCACAATGAAATTGAAAAAAGAGTACATGATAGCCAGTGCAGGGTTCCTCCCTCGGGGCTAGACTCCGCAATTGTAGAAGACATAGTGTCCAAAATCCATGATGCTATCTTGGTGGAATATTCACCAAAGTTTACCACTTTCGAAAAGATGCTGTCTGGACTAAAAAGTCAAATTGGGTCCTTGGAAGACTGAATTGAGGTAATTGAATCAAAAATAGAGGACATGGACCAGAAGACAAGAATGAACACGCTTATTTTTAGTGGTGTAAAGCAAACACCAGGGGTTAGTGTTGAGGCGGGGGTTAAACAAATAGTCAGTGATAACATGGAACTAACAGAGATTGCAAACTCACGCATACTGAAAACTCGTCGATTCCAATCCGCATCTGATAGAGCCTCCATTGCGCCTCCCGTAATTGTTGTGTTCAGTAATACAGATACTACAAAAACCGTGTTCTTGGCTAAATCTAAGCTAGTGAAAACAGGTATATTCATGTCTGAGTACCTTACTAAAAAGTGGAAGCAGCTGCTTGACCTGGGTCGCAATAAAAACAGTCCAAACAACGCATGGTCAGTGGAAGCAATTGTCTTTATTAAACATGGTCCGAACATAAGAAAACTCCAGAGTGCTAGTGATCTTATCGGTCAAGGATCAACAACTTAAAATTCGTATTTATTCGGATTAGTTTCGTTTATCATGCATATATTTTGTTTATGTTTCTTTATCTCTCCATTGTTTTCATTTTTTGCTTTTGCAAACTTTACTCTTACTGTTATTTAATTGCATTTACTGTTTGTTCTCCTTAATCAAAATTTTTTTTCATCTGTTAGTTCATGTCAGGGTCCCACAATAGTTTGGAAAATTTTTTAAAAAGAGGCTAGTTCTACATGATGTGATTTCGAACTTGTCGATTGAGGGGTCAGATTGTAAAGATAATCAAATAAAATCCGCAAAGGATAGTTCATATGTTCAACTTGGGAGTCTTTCTGAATAGGATGCTAATAAAGGTTACTCTTTACTTTTTTTGAACAGTTAAGGGTTTAGATCGGCTAATTCGTGGCTGCTGTCGGCAATAGTGTCTCAAATCCCAACCTTTGTTTGTAGGGCAATGTGAAACTTTCTTAAATAATGAGAACCTGAATGTAATCTCCAGGGTATAAATTGAATATAATGGTCGTTCTTTTATACAGAGAGGGGGATTAGCCGCCTTGATTAGAAGTGATGTTGATTATAATGTAAGGCATGACCTTTCACTTTGGCTTGAAGGTAAAGTTGAAGCTTGATTTATTGAAACACGGACTTCTGGGGCCCAGAAAAGCTGATATTGGGAATAGTATGTAAAGTACCATCATTTTCTGATAATGATTTCATAGATGCATTGGACGGTGTTCTATCCCAAATTACAAGTGAGGATAAAAAGATGGTTTTGATGGGTGATTTCAACATTGATTTGTTGAATTCGGATGGGCGCGATGACTTCCTTAACAGCATGTTGTCATCTTATTTATAGCCTCTAGTATCTATTACTACAAGAATAACACAGTTTTCGGGAACTTTAATTGATAACATTTTTATTGATGGTCAATTACTAGATGGTTGTTTGGCTGATGTTCTCATAAGTGACAGATCCGACCACTTTATGCTAATTAGTAAAATTATTAGTTACAGTAGCAAGCAACCAACAGATAAGCCTAAATATAAATATTTGTCAAAAAAGAGCTTAAAAAACTAGTTGATAACTTAGATAATGTTGATTTTTCGTGAGTTTTTAAAAATAAGTGTGCAAATGAGGCCTATAATTTGTTTGTGGAGACATTTCTTGAGGAGCTTAACAAATGTTGCCCATATAAGCAGGTAAGAAAGAAAAAAAATATTCCAAGGAGGGAATGTATGACAACTGATATCCTCGCATCTGTAAAAATAAAGAATAAGCTGTATAAATATTATCTAAATGACCCTACTGAACAGAAACTCTAGTGTTTTAAAGAATACCGTAGTCAATTAAATAAAATTAAAAGGCATGCTGAAAAACTATATTATGAAAGGGAATTCGAACAAATTAAAGGAAATATGAAAAAGACATGGACAAAAATTAATGAAGTAATGGGCCATAAAAAAGAAAATCAAAAAGATGAATTTCAGAGATGGTATTGTGAATGATCAAAAAACAAATGGCGGAAAACCTGTGTAAATATTTTTCTGAGGAAGGTTCAAAATTGTGTTATGGGGCAGCTAAAAAATCAATAAGTCCCCCTGTCCTTATATACCCAACTCGAAATGTAAATTCTATATTTTAATTTATGAATTGTGATGAAAAAGAAATAAATGAAATAATCATGAGAATGAAATCTCAATCTTGTGGAATAGACGAAGTTTCGTTAGAAATTGTTAAAACAACCAAACAGATTGTCATTCCAATTTTAGTTTATTTAGTAAATTTGTCACTTGAGGCGGGGATTTTCCCAGAAAGACTAAAAGTAGCTTGTGTATCACCCCTTCACAAAGGAAAGCAAAAAAATTACCCAACCAATTACCAACCTATATTCAATCTTCCCTTTTTCCCAAAATTTATGAGAGGGTAGTTCATAAACGAATGTATAACTATCTTCAAGAGCAGTACATACTTTGCGAAATGCATTTCGTTTTTCGGAAAAGACTTTCAATTGATCTTGCCATCCTAAAGTTAGTTGATTGGGTGAATGATACATTTGATAAAGACCTAATTCCTGCAGCAATATTTTTAGATATTAAAAAGGCATTCGACACTATTGGTCATGATAAGTTGCTGTATATTCTTAAATCAATTGGGGTTGATAGCGTAGCTTTAAAAAGCCCTGCATAATTAAAACGTAACATCTGAGAGCCATTTTATAACGTGTGGAGTTCCACAAGGGTCAATATTGGGACCACAGGTACTCCCATTTAAAGAATACCGTAGTCAATTAAATAAAATTAAAAGCCATGCTGAAAAAAGAGAATTCGAACAAATTAAAGGAAATATGAAAAGACATGGACAAAAATTAATGAAGTAATGGGCCATAAAAAAGAAAATCAAAAAGATGAATTTCAGAGATGGTATTGTGAATGATCAAAAAACAAATTGCGGAAAACCTGTGTAAATATTTTTCTGAGGAAGGTTCAAAATTGTGTTCTGGGGCAGCTAAAAAATCAATAAGTATCCCTGTCCTTAAATACCAACTCGAAATGTAACTTCTATGTTTTAATTTATGAATTGTGATGAAAAAGAAATAAATGAAATAATCATGAGAATGAAATCTCAATCTTGTGGAATAGACGAAGTTTCGTTAGAAATTGTTAAAGCAACCAAACAAATTGTCATTCCAATTTTAGTTTATTTAGTAAATTTGTCACTTGAAGCGGGGACTTTCCCAAAAAGACTAAAAGTAGCTTGTGTATTACCCCTTCACAAAGGAAAGTAAAAAAATTACCCAACCAATTACCAACCTATATTCAATCTTCCCTTTTCCCCAAAATTTATGAGAAGGTAGTTCATAAACGAATGCATAACTATCGATTACATACTTTGCGAAACGCATTTCGGTTTTCGGAAAAGACTTTCAATTGATCTTGCCATCCTAAATTTAGTTGATTGGATGAATGATACATTTGATAAAGGCCTAATTCCTGCAGCATTATTTTTAGATATTAAAAAGGCATTCGACACTATTGGTCATGATAAGTTGCTGTATATTCTTAAAACAATTGGGGTAGATAGCGTAGCTTTAAAAAGCCCTGCATAATTTAAACGTAACATCTGAGAACCATTTTATAACTTGTGGAGTTCCACAAGGGTCAATATTGGGACTACAGCTTTTTCTTATTTATGATGACCAAATAAAATATTATTTAACTGAGGTTAATATAATACTATTTGCGGATGATGCACTTTTATTTGTTGCATCTGAAAGTCTACTCTCTTTGTTTAAAAAAAATGGAAACCGCTCTCAATGAATTTGTGTCATGGGCGGATTCGAATTATTTAACAATTAATTACAGTAAGACAAATAAAACCATAGAAAGAGTAAAAACTTGTAGATATCTGTGTTTTATAGTTGACGAGAATGTTTCATGGAAAGAACATGCAAAGTTAGTTGGTAACAAACTTTCAAGGTCCCTTGGAGTAATCCGCCACCTTAAATTCCGTTTTCCTAAAAAAATACTAAAAATCATTTATCATTCTCTTTTTCATTCTCATTTGTCTTATGGGTGTTCCCATCTTATGTTGGCAAGTAATTTTATTTCTTGTTATAAAGAGTTCAAATCATCCAAAATAAAACAATTCAAATTGTCTTCGGTTCAACATACAGATAATATCAACCTTCAATTCAAAAGTGCTAGGATATTTGATGCGTCGAAGACTCGAAATTTCCAGATCACAATTTTTTGCTTTAAATATTTTAATAACATCCTTCCGTCAACATTCCAAAATATGTTCACAATAAATCAAGATCTGCATTCATACGACACCCGACATTCTTGTGACATCGTCCAAGAAGCGCCCTTAACAAAAAGAGCCTCTTTTTTACTTTGATTTTTTTGCGCCAAATATTTGGAATCTACTACCATTCGATATCCGGAATTTGAATAATCTTACTTCGTTCAAGCGAGCAGCGAAAGGTCATTACAAGAAAATCATTTTTTTTTATCTCTAGTAACCTGTTTCCACAATTTCCTCTCTTTTTTTATGTAAAAGGCAGAAGCCAAAGAGGTCTTAGCAGACAAAGTTATAAAAGGAACCAGGAATATTAGAAAAAACGTTCTGAGCTTGGCAAAAGGGAAAAGGTGTTTGAAGAACCATTTTTCGAGTGATAGAGTGAAACGAGAATAGGAAGAAAGTAAGGAAAGCAGAGAAAGCATTACAGTATGAACTAAGTAGACGTCAAATGGAGGTGACAGATAAAATTGCCGACGATCTAGAAGATGCGGTCACACGGCATAGTACAAGGATATTGTATGGGTATGCTAAGAAATTGAGAGGAAGTAGTCAGTCTGGACTTGTCCCAGTTAAAGATGGAAACGGGGCCATACAAATGCGGGAAATGATATAGAAACGAATGAAAAATCTACCGACAATTTGGATGTAAAAGAGGACTTATTTTACGAGGAGGGGATAGATATTGTGCAAAAAGAAAAAAAATTAATAAGACCTCAAATGCTGACAGTGTATAAATGAGCTTTTGAAATAAAGATGGTTGTGAAATAAGAGATAAATCACTGAAGATTATGAACATTGATTTTCGAAAAAGGGAAAGTACTGTTTATTTAAGAAAAGGTTATATGAGTGAGTGTGGTAATTACAGAGGCCACATTAGCTTGAATCCTGTACGAAGCAAATTACTCAGTAAGATGATACTTATTAGCCTAACACATACTACAGATAACGTTTTAAAAAAAACCAGTGTGGTTTCAGGAAGAGGAGAGGATGTGTCAACCAAATTTCCACTTTTACCTTGGTAACCGAGAACTATCTGAACCATCAAACAGCTTTAGTCCTCAGTTCATAGATTACAAACAGGCATTTGATTTAGCTGATAGCTAAGCTTTAGTTAAGGTTTTGTCTTTGCATTGTATACTAGGTAGGTACAATAAATTGATGTTATGGACGATAATATTGTTGCGGTTAAGGTAGGAGGTGAATTTCGTAGTTGGTTTGATGGGGAATCAGGAGTTAAGCGAAGCTACATCTTATCCTAATTATGAGGATTGTTTTCATGGACGAACTTTGTCCTAAGGAACACGGCAAAGACTATGAGTGCGTAAAATGAAATGGGAAGGTAAAACTCCTAGACTTAGAGTACACAGACAATTTGAGTGTCCTTGACAACAATATTAGCAAAAAGAATGCATTTTGGGGCTTTTAAGAGTTCAAATTGAGAGAACAGTTTGAAACTTAATGCTTAGAAGACCAAGTCACTTAGACTAGGAATAAATGACGGTGAAAATGTGATATTAGGTAACGAGAAAAACAATCAACTGGATAGTTTTACTTACCCTAGCAGTATTGTTAATAAAGACTTTGAATGAATGAAAACGTAAAAACTAAAATGGCCAAGAGAGTAGAAAGTTGAAAAAGTTTCCAAGAATGAGAAGATAAAACTGCGAACCACAATTGGGATATTGGAGGTCACACCCCCTGACAGCGGGCAAGTACAGTTCTCGACCATGTTCGCTTTGAATAGCTCAGGAGAATTTGTCAAACAATTCCAAAAGGAATTTTGTAAGGATTGTCTTAGGCACTTCTTTGACTAATAGTATATCAAATAAAGGCCTGTACGAAAAATGAAGTCTAGTTCCATTTTTTAGGGCTACAGTTAAAGGAATGTCAAGACTACTAGGCCACATTTTACGGGCAAAGGATGACTAGAGATTGTGCTTTATTGGCTACCGTTTTGGGGTCGAAAGAAAAGAAGGTCGTCCCAGAATGGTTCGGGAAGAGGTTATAAGGAAGTATCAAAAGAAATCAATATCTTTTGACGGCTGTTGCTCTTGTAACACTGGTTTAATTTATGGCTGTATTTGCTATTCTGTAATTTGTCATACTTTTCATTAGATTTAAGTTATTGTTCCTATAAATTTCGAATCCTCGAGAAAAAAAATCAAGAAATCAGGAACTTCGTTATTAAATTAAAATCCTACTCAATAATAGGAAAGAATGTTTTCTACTATTTGGTTGGAGAATCGACTGCAAAGGTATCTCAATTCTAAATTTTGCTTTTGCACGCTAAGGAATTTCTTTGTCGTTATATTAAATGATTGGCTTCTATAAAAGTATGTAGAACTATCCCTGAGAGGGACCAGAAAAAAAAAGAAAAAAAGAGGACTAATCTAAAAGCTATGAATTAAAATGATTATCGGGAAACCTATAGGGAAACCCTCTTCACCGTCTATAATGGTTTCCTTATCAGGAAACCATTATAAATAACAGTAATAATAATAATAATAATAAAAACAACTCCTGACAAAACTATTGTTGGAAATGCTTATTTTTTTCTTTATCTGCTAATATAAATAGAACAAAGCTTGTCGCTCAGTCATTTCTATTTTTCCTATAGAAACCCTTATATATCTAGCGAAAAATGTACAAAAAACGAGAGGCAAAAGCAAGACATGACAATAGAAAAGGGAAAAAACCTCAAGGCATCTATCTTGCCATCGGCGAGCCAATACTTCGACCAGAGTTTGTCGATATCCACCCTCAGGACGCAGCATTAGAATTTGTTTGGCCCCAATTCCGTAATCAGATGCCGTCGTTTGACTTTTAATCCTTTCCGGAAGAAGAACACAGTGCAGTGTTGCCATTAAACTCCAAGCCTGTTTGCTCTGCATCTCCTCTACTCTTTCCGACTCACTATCACTTCGATTCCTAGTTGACCTTGAAAAAGGAAAAGGAAGTTGGAATTAACAACCAATAAATACAAATAAACTTTCCACTTCTACGAAAGAAATTCCATGTACATAGAAATGAAGCGAAGTAGAAAAAAAGAATGTTCTATTTACAATCTTAAAAAAAATCTAACCCTAAGATCACAAAATCACTTACGTTGATGTTTGCGGAAAAGTTTTTCTAATGGAAACAAAAGTCAAAGTGCTAACTTTCAATTTGTTCCATAGACTGTTTTGCAGTCTATCCCTACACTAATAAAATTCTGAAAAAAAAAACTAGCGTTTGCTTTGGTTTTAAGAGAGCCGATCTTGTATACTAAAATCCAACGAATGAATGAATGAAATATTTTATACCCATCAACACAGAAAGTGAAGACGATGGAGTACAAAAAGAGAAAAATTACTATACACAAAAATACATACCGCCGACTACAAACAACTAAAAAAAGAATACCCATCCAGGGCATGGTCCATTTTTTTTACTACACATGTTAGAAGCCAGGCCATCAACACTGAGAAAAGGGTCAACAGTCAAATATTTTTCATAAGAAGACGATTTCGAGACCAACTGGAGAGTTGAAAAAGGAACTTAGCAAATTTGAAAAACAATTTTCTAATCTCTTTCTTATCCATGGCTGTCAAAAGATCCCAAAATGGAGCTAGGGTCAATAACTGAAGCAAAGCCACGGCATTATAAAGCTTAGCCAAGAACATTTTGTAATGTTTAGCTCTGACAGGACAAGCGACACATATACCCCCGCCCTTAATTTCTTCTCTGCACGGGCAGCAGTCCGCTTGCGACTTTCAGCTGCAGAAGAATCCATTGGAAGGCCTAGATAAATTAGTTCCCTCATAGGTTTTATAATTTTACCACCAAGATTTATCACATCAGATGCAAGATCCGGTGGAAAAATAAAGAGCAAAACTAGCAACTTCACAGCATTCAAAGACAAAGCAATACGTCTTTAATCATCATCTATAAAAGGATAACTATTTTCAAGACTAGCAACCGACCGACTTAAATTCAGAAAGTCACCCACATAGCACAAAATGGAAGCATCAGTACCATTTACAATTCACTTTATAATTCACAAAGTCGGGATTTCGGATTGAACACTAAGTGCCACATCAATATAAATGGTCGGAGAAATGATAGCTCCTTGCTTAACTCTTAGAACAACAATAATTTTTCCCGAGGACTCAGTGAATCACCAATCTTTAACCGAACTTAAAAGGTTTTTATAAACATAAACTAATGCACAACCATATCAGGGGGAGCTCCTCGATTAAACAGTTCCAGCACCGTATGAAAGTGGATTAACGACCCAAAAGCAGCATTCATATCGAAAGCACCAATTGATAAGAACTCGTAGGCTTTCCCAGAACCTTTCAAAATCGTACAAAACGATTCAAGTGTCTTGAAACCACCAAATCCTTGGTGAAATCTGAACTGGAAAGGGGTCATTTCACAAATATCAACAATGGTATCAACAATCAACTCGAATACTTCGACAAGACACTATAAACTGAAATCGGACGGTAAGAAGTACAACTTACGCTAGGCTTACCTTTCTTTAGAATAGGTATAACCACTCCCGTAAAAAGGTTATCTGGCAACAAACATGTTATACCAGCACTAGAAATCATCTGATGCAACAAAGGAAGATGGGCATACAAAAACTCACAACCGTACTCTGAATACCGAGCGCATATACCATCTAATCAGGACAAAAAACTTTTCTTTAGTTTCCGAACAATAGATTTAATAGACGATGGTAACAACACAATAAAACCATATTTAGGCATCACCCCAAGGATAGACTCAACATTCCGATCAAACTGTGCAACCGCTTCAGGACTAGGAGATTTCGACTGCTCCAAAAAATAAGGCATACCACTCATTAATATGTATCCCATCGGCAGAATCTACTATAGAAGATGTGCTGGGACGTGTTTTCCACATCAGAGCCAGATTTGTTACTATCTTTTCAGCACTATTGAGCTTATTTTCAACCAAATACTCACAGAGGACTCGATAGAACTTATGTTTTATATATACATAAACGTACGGGATTCACAGGGCCTGATCTAGGTGACCTACACTCATGCCAAACTTGAATATGGTTTTTGACCATGGTAGTAATATTGATGATGCACTTTTCTTTTAGATCTACCACTTTTCTCGAGGACTCGGAGCATTTTTCCAAATTCTCGTAAATTTGTTTTCGCAACAAAATTTTATTATTTAGATGAATATATTAAAGTGGCGAAACCCTATATAGGCCAGTGTATTCTCCTGATGAGCCCTTGTGTTGGGTGTTGCCTCTGAATTATTTGTCTATATTATGTTTTCTATTGTTTGGTAAATGACGACTTATACTTATTGACGACATGACTGCCTGTCCATGGATTATTCTTTATGGTTGATTGTGTATGGCTATGCTGTTTGACCTATGTGATTGTATGGATGAGTAGGGTTAAGGCCTCATTCAAGTGCTGGTCTATATTAATCACTAATTTAGGAAAACAGTCTTCCTTTTCTCCTTCTGTCTCTTTTTTTTTTTTTTTTTTTTGTGTGTTTGTGCTGTTGCATTGGTGATTTCTCTTTTCATGATAATAATTATCATTTTTGATTCACTTTTAAATGAAAAAAAAACTCAATGGACAGTTCTTTCCAAAACAAATCTGGGACTTTCCGGTTACTGTGGGCTGCAGTTTGCTCTTTACAATGTTGCACCTAGCATAGCAACCATGAACATACGAAATATTGACTCACTATACGTACCTCACAGAGGTTCTTGTCTCCCAAAATGATGTCATGTGCACTGACATCATGGTGTTGGCTAGCGAGACGATGGAAAGCAGATGATTGGTTGTCAATGCACTGAATAACTCCCATCGAATTTTACTGGTAAATGTCTCGATCGTTGGAACTTGACTTACAAAAGGGTTGACCTTCAGATTTGCTACGTTTTTTGAAGATACTGAAGCTATTTGGGGAATAGCTGTCGGTAAAACTAACACAAGTTGACCTGTAATTTTAAAGTGTTTAACAAACAAGCATTAGCTTATTATTGGCAATATTTAATAAATAAGTTTTAGGGAAGCTGTCGTTAGATTTTCGACAGAACAAGTATTTTTTCCTCCACCCACAAGGTGCATTCCGCCCTCGAGAATTTAGAAGCAGCATGAGACATTAATGGTGAAGAATTTTCACATAATACACCTCTTCTGTACAAATGCTATAGCAGATGCTGATCAAAAGCTATGCCGTTTCCTTTTCTTTGCTAATCTTCTCAAAACAAGCAAATGGAGAAATAGTGGAGAAATAAAAAGAAAAATCAGCAAAATTGAATAAACTCTTTATTAGATTCTAAGAATTCACACGAAAAATAAAATTTTCCTTCATTTTATTAGTTTTGACATACTTAATATGACAAGACTTTGCTTTTTTCTGAATTAGTTTCAGCGACCTTTTAGGTGCACGAAATTTCAACGGTTTTCTTTTCTTGACAAGCGCCTTTTTCCTTATTCCATCAATGGAAACGGATTAAAATATCAAGCTTAACAAAAAATGTTTCATCTTATAAACTTCACATTAAGACAACTTTACTCCATTGCACGAAATATACCAACGAAACAAATTGGTAGATGAATATTAACAATGGTATTCCGATGAAACTGCCAATTGGTCAGGGTGCCACACGAGAGAAACGTTGATATTTAAGGTTTTAGAATAGAATTTAAGTTAAAAATTTCTTTCACAACATGGTTGTCGAACTCGAATTTTACGTCACAAATAGCACTAGTATATATATATATATATATATATATATATATATATATATATATATATAATATATATATATATATATATATATATATATATATATATATATATATCGAAAGAATTCAACCTTAACGTCAAACATAACCATTGTAAAAAAATACATAAGAAATAATTAGTTAAAACTTACTTTAAAATTCAACAAGAAAAAATAAATAGATAAAAATAAAATTAATGACTAGTTTTCCTGGCTATTATACAACCCAACAAAACTTGGAACAAAACTCGCGATATATTTCAAGTTTAGCGGGGATAGGAGTCCATTTTGGTGACTTTTTGGGATTTTATACGGGACGGTCTGTTGCAGGCGGGAAGGTAGGGTTCGCGGATGATGGAACGTAACCGGGGAACAGACAGGGTCTTGGTACCGAAACGAAGGCACATTCCAACGTGTTGAGCTTGAACTTACCTAATAGATAATGGAATGGAACCTTCCTTCACCATTTATGATTCTAGGTGCTCTTTTTTGAACATTTTCAATCATATAAATATGCTCTGAAGAAAGACCAAAATGCCACACTGGACAAGCGAACTTCAATATTGGACGAATGAAAGAACAATAAAGTTGGACAAAATCATTAGGGGGAAGAGAATTTTATCAAAAGTTTTGGAACTGAAGGAAAAGCTTGTTTGAAGATGTTTTGAACATGGGCATACCATTTCAAGTCAGCAGTAATTGTCACCCAAAGTAGTTTAATGTATATTACTGAAATTTTGGAAGGAATGGGGTTTATGCAAGAAGGGAACGACTTTAAAAAAATAACTGTCATAACTGCCGATATATTAGCGTTAACTTTCATATTCAACAAAGAAGCCGCCTGAGTGACATCATCAAGTAATATCATAAATGAACTTTTAATATTTCGTCGACGAATCTCAAGTGCAAACAGACCGTCCACATACTTCCATCGCTTTGTGTGGTCAGTCATGAGGCTATTAACTATCAAAAGGAATAAAATGGAACCCATCAGGGTTCCCTGGGGGTCCCCATAAAACATAGGAAAGGGATTGGAATAAACATTTTTATATTTAAGCACTTAAGAAAGATTTTATAAAAAGGAGGCAACAATTTTAACTAGAAAGAGACTCACTTGAAATTCCTTCTGCAGTTTATTTACAAGAATATTCAATTACATCGAATGATTTCTGGACATCAATTAATAAAAAATTCAACCAAGCATCAATGTTTTCAAGGTTTTAGAGAATGGTGTCAAGAAGACTAACAAGGTAGTGCGCAGTAGATGTCTATTTCATGTTTCCAAATTGTTGTATGCCAATAAGTGCAAGAATCTCTGCTTTTAACCAATTAGCTACGAAACCCTCGTACATTTTTGAGAAAACTGAGGTCAAGGTGATTGGTTGTACTCCAGTAAAAGCGTTCAGGAATCCCTTCTTTTCGATTGGAGTAATGTAGCCCAGCTTCCAGCACGACGGGTAACATCCAGAATTACTAATATCATTAAAAATACTAACAAGGGGTGTTGAGAGTTTATCAGGGAATGCTTTTATTGGAGCAATCGGGATATCAATGGGACAAATACCGGTTTTCCGTTTCTGTATTTTTTCAACTATTTGCTTCACTGATATTTCCAGGGTTTTATCTTTTGAAGTTTCGAGGGTTGGATGGTTTTCTGAGAAAGGGGGGAAACGTTTGCACAATGCTAGCTAGGTGTTTATTAAGCTCATTGGCTGTCTGTTCAGGCGGCTCATCCCGAAGAAAATCAAGGTTCTTGCACGAGCGACCTCCTATTTCTTTCACTTTCTTAAACCATTGCTGAGGTTTGCTCTATTTTAAGCAATTTAATTTATTCTTACCGTAACAAGAAGCAGCACAACGTATTTCTTTCTTTATTTGTTTAGAGGGTTAAGACATCATCTTTCTTTTCAAGACGAAAAGGTTTTAGTTCCCAATGGATTAGTCTTTTGATTTTATCATTAATGTGAGGTTTATCTGAGGAACATACCTTCTTGGTACATCTAGGAAACATTTTTGGTAATTTGTCATTGATTTTGTTTGAAACAAACTAACCTTTGACACACACGACACAAAATCATCCCAACTCTCAGACGTAATCCAAAATCAAAAGGCATTGACTTGTTATTGGCCGGTACGAAAATTCAGAAACTGAGTAATTTGTTTTAAAAACTAGCAGTGGTTTCAATTTTAGCATGAAATGATGGTTACCCCACAGAGGGGGGGGGAGGGTAGTTGGAGTATTGTAAAAGGTTTTAAGGTTGGTGCAAATAACATCCAAACTGGCTCCACCTTTTGTAGTAGGGGAATCAACAATTTCCTTAAGCTTCTGATCTTTGCACAGACAATTCAAACTTAGTTCGTTCAGAGAGAGAGATAGAACAAGGTTTACTTAAACGACAATCGTAGCTCAAATGGCTAATTTGATGTTGAACTACAAAACACGTTATTACGCACTATTATATAATGACGTAAACAAGATCGACCTCTTAAACAAGATCTTAAACAAGACTTAGTTCAATTTTCCCATATGGCACTTGTGACGAGGCCGGAAGAGCCAAGAGCTCATATGGCATGAGCTCTAGCAAAAGTTTAAGAATCAATAGATTTATTTGAAAGGAAAATCAGAGGGTCAATGCCGGTCAGGATTTAAAATAAGAGCTCTGAGACACGAGGTCCTTCTAATTCATTAAGATCCGATCACACATTCGTAAGTTAAACATACCTCATTTTTTTCTAATTTTTCCACTCCCTTCTGCCCCCCAGATGGTCGAATCGGGGATAACGATTTTTTCAAGTCAATTTGTGCATGTCCCTAACATGACAACTAATTTTCATCATCCTAGCATGTCCAGAAGCACCAAACTTCGAAAAAGCACTGGATCCCACCTAACTCCCCCAAAGAGAGCGGATCCAGTCCAGTTACGTCAATCACGTGTCTACGACATTTGATTATTCTACCCAGCAAGTTTCATCCGATCTTTCCACTCTAAGCTTTGTCCAACATTTCCGGTTTTCCCTCCAACTCCCCCCCCCAATGTCACTAGATCTGGTCGGGATTTAAAATAAGAGCTCAAAGACATGAGTTCCTTCTAAATATCAAATTTCATTAAGATCCGGTTACCCATTCTTAAGTTAAAAATACCTCAATTTTTCTAATTTTTCCAAATTAACCCCCCCCCCCCAACTTGCCCAAAGAGAGCGGATCCGTTCCAACTATGTCAATCACGTATATGCTTATTTTTCCCATCAAGTTTCATCCCGGTCTTTCCACTCTAAGCGTTTTCCAAGATTTCTGTTTCCCCCCTGAAGCCCCCATGTCCCCGGATCCGATTTGAATTGAAAATAGAGCATCTGAGACATAAAATATTTCTATGTATCAAGTTTTAATAAGATCCAATCACCCATTCGTAAGATAAAGATACCTCAATTTTCACCTTTTCTAAGATTTCCGGTTCCCCCCTCCAACTCCCCCAATGTCACCAAATCCCTTCAGGGTTTAGAATAAGAGCTCTGAAGCACAAGATCCTTCTAAATAGCAAATTTCATTAAGATCTGATCACCCATTCGTAATTTACACATAGCAATAATTTCAAAATTTTCCGAATTACTCCCCCCTCCCAACTCCCAAAAGAGAGTGGATCCAGTCCGGTTATGTCAGCCCCGTATCTTGGACTTGTGCTTACTCTTCACACGAATTTTCATCCTGGTCTCTCCACTCTAAGCATTTTCCAAGATTTCTGGCTCCCCCCGCCCAAACCCCCCTATAACACTGGATCCGGTCGGGATTTAAAATATGAGATTTGAGTTACGAGGTCCTTCTAAATATGAAATTTCATTATGATCCAATCACTCCTTCATATGTTAAAAATACCTCTTTTTTATTTTTCAGAATTACCCCCCCCCAGCTCCCCCAAACAGAGCGGATCCGTTCCTATTATGTCAATCACGTATCTAGGACTCCACTCTAAGCGTTTTCCAAGATCCAAGGTTTTCCCGCCTCCAACTCCCCTCAATGTCACCGGATCCGGTCAGGATCCAGTGACATTTAAAATAAGAGCTCTGAGACGCAATATCTTTCTAAATATTAAATTTCATTAAGATCCGATCACCCGTTCGTAAGTTAAAATTATCTCATTTTTTCTAATTTTTCTGAATTAACCGTCCCTCCACCCCCCCCAGATGGTCGAATCGGGGAAATGACTATTTCTAATTTAATCTGGTCTGGTCCCTGATAAGCCCGCCGAAATTCATCGTCCTAGCTTATCTGGAAGTGCCTAAACTAGCAAAACCTGGGACCGACGGACAGACCGACAGAATTTGCGATCGCTATAGGTCACTTGGTTAATACCGAGTGCCATAAAAAGGGACTTCAGAGTTTTGGTAGCGGTTTGTCCGAGCACACACGGGCACAAGCTTTAGCTTCTGTCTCGTGCGACGACTGTCGGGGCTTCTGGGGCTAAAATGTGACGGTGAACAGGGTTAGACAGCAGCATTTTGCCAAACCTCAGGATAAGGTTAGCCAAACGGAGTTTCAAACTTTGGAGTTCAAGGGTTGCTAGGGCATCGTGGTAGGAAATGTCTCCATTACTCAGGATGATCCTGGTTGAGCGTTTTGGACTGACTCCGGTTCCTGCATTAGATAGGCCTTTCTTAATACTGACGGGTCCCAGACGGGACAGGCGTATTCAATTATGGGGCGTACATAGCTCAGGTATGCCCGAAGAAGACTGTGGGTATTGCTCCCGTAACGACGCATTTTTGAAAGGGTTTGCAGAGATGCGTTAGCTTTACAGGACACACTATTAATATGGGTAGTAAAGGTGCAATCATGTGAGAAAATGACACCTAGCATTTTCATCTCACTCTTAATAAGGGAAGGAACTTCAGGGTGAGACGAAGTCTCTCTTTAGCGGGTTCAGCCAAAGTATTTTTGACTTTACGGAGCTAATAGTCAATTTTCTACCGGAGCACAGTGAACTTAGTAGATCGAAAGTAATGTCGAGGAATTGCTTGGTGGGGACACTGCCATGAAGAAGATAGGCGAGTAAGGGCGACAAATCGTCGATAAATGTGTATTGGTCGTTATGTTCTACCAGCAAGTAGTTGATGATGGCAAGAAACGTTATTCCTGCCAGTTTCAGCCCTTGCGGGGCACTGCAGGTTATCTTACTCCATTCTGTCGCACTCCTCTTCGTGTAAAGCAAATACTTTTTGCTGTCTTTTTCCAGCTTTTGCTGTCTTTTTTCAGGTTTTGGCAGACCACTAGGTGTGATAGGAGATCAAAAGCTTTGCGAAAGTCGATGTCTGCTAGGTCGACAAAACAGCCTTGCTTTTCAAGCCACTTCAGGATCTGATCGTACATTCTAACTAGGTATGTAGACATCCCACATTTTGGGAGTCCGCCATATTGGTATTTGTCGATAGTCTCACTTACTTGCTCTAGTAGCAACCGCTGCAAGAAGAACGATTCTGTCACTTTTGCTAGGCATGGCGTCAGGGAGATTGGTCTTAAATCATCACACGACTTGGGCGGTTTAACTTTGAGAATTGCACGGATTTGGCCCTTTTTCCACGATCTTGGGAAGCTCCTGGATGCAAAGCACTGGTTTATAAGAGCCAAAAGTGGCAAGGCTAGGAACAAAGCAAATTCCACGATCCACAGAAGCTTCTGGATGCAAAGCACTGGTTTATAAGAACCAAAAGTGGCAGGGCTAGGAACAAAGCAAATTCACGTATGAGCTTTGCAGGGTTTTCACATGGGAAAGGAGAGACGTTTGTCTTCACTTTACTGATTTCACTATACACCTCAAATTCACTGAGTGCTATTGTGCTTTCGTTGGGACAGTCATCAAGAAGCCAGGCTTTCTCCTGGGGGGTAACGGCTGGAAAAGCGGTACAAATGGAGGTGAGAAATGCATTGACGTCACTGGACCCCAGTATTCGCCCATTATCGTCAGATATCTTGACACTGGCTTTCGAAACATTTCCACTTATCGCTTTGACCGAGTGGTGCCACTTTGAAGGTTCAGTATCGAACAGGGGATCAACTTTTTCACGGCCATACTTGCGTTTTGTATTTCCGATCATGTTAACTATTAGGTTTGTTTTGGTCGCTCCTTGATTTCCCTTGCCGCTCGAGTAAAGGCGGCTGCGTTCACGGACCAGGGCCTTAATAGTGGGCGTAATCCTTGGCTTGTCACATTCAATTTTAACAACAGTCTTTGTTGAAAATATCTCGAGGTACTTGGAGTAAAATTTTTGACTGAAAGCACACACTTTGCTCAAGAGAAACGTCCGTTGAATGATTTGGGAAGTAATATTCGTCAATTAAGCGGCCATATTCACGGATTGCACAGTCAGTTCTTGATCTAGTAATGATCCGTGAAAGCTTGGGTTGTCTCACAGAACTCTTGGCTTTTAGAAACAGGGTGTAGTGATCAGAAAAGCCGACTGGTCCAAGCGATGTCGGGGGGGGGGGGGGTATATGTTCTCAGTGTTTGTAAGAATCAGGTCGAGGGTACTATCAGACTAGTGAGGGGGAACGTGCACAATCTGATTAAGAGAAAGACAGGAGGCTAGCCAAGCTTTCTATGTCTGGTTAAAATCACCAGCAATTATAAAAGCAGGACTGCCATACCAGCTTCTAAGTGTATCAACTGTTGTTTGGAGGTAGAAAACTAGGTCACGTCTGTTTTGTGCGCTTTCAAGGTAAATACAGATGCCGTTACCATGAATGAAAAACGACGAAACAAGCCCACGATTTTGCCCATTACCCATGTAACCTAATGATCTGGATTTGTAAGTTCAGGTAGGAGTTTCCACAAAATGTCTTTCCGCACATAGATTTCTACACCAGCACCGAGTCTGTTGTCACCTCGGCTATTTCGAGTACTTAGAAATGAGTTGCACACATAATCCGTCCTTCAGTCTCATCGAGGTCCCAAATTTCCGTCACAGGAGCAACAGCTATCTTGCTGCTATGGAACAGGACTTCGAAGTCTTCCATCTTGTTAAAAAGGCATCGACAGTTAGTCAAGAGGAAATTAGGCATGGTGGGCCTATGGGACACTGTCGGCTTACGAATGGGCGAGCGGTCTGTCCTAGATGGGGCACACGGGGGTTTTGTCAAATCTCTTCACCCTCGGTATTTTAGGTGTCCTGGATATCTTGATTTTCACCAGGTTTCCAAACACTTGTTTTGGCAAAGGACAATTGTCACAGTTTATCAATAGTACCAAAATAGCACACCCCGTACGCCTTCTCCTTTAATTTTTCTCTGCCCGGCATCCACGTTTCCTTCGTGTCGGTTTGTTTCCACTTGTGGACGATACGCCATCTGTGACTTCTCACAGTAAGTGCAATGCACTTAGCGCAGTCCAGATAGATGACATCAAAACGGTAGAAAGGAAATGCAACTTTATTAAGTCAGTTTTGGCCCAGTGACGGCTTCAACAGGAGTGACTCTGGCACTCAAAAATAGAGCGAAAAGAGCTACTTAAGTTAATATCATTTTCACCATGAAGAACCAACTTTTGCGCACAAATATAAAGCTAAAACTGTGATAAGAGGTTTGGCAGGCCGGACGACACAAGTCCGTCTCCTGCTATAAAAATTCCGGCACTTGGATACTTTGTGGTCAGAAAGTAAAGACTTACTAGTAGCCAATCATGAAAACTACGACAAGAAAGAGCATTCTGTCCGGGTGAATAACAAAATGAGCAAATCATTCAATTAGTATAAGACCAAGGCATGCATTTGGGCTTAAGAGACATCCAAAAGATTTCCTCGCAATCACCTAGTCTTATCACATACATAAGGGTAGGAGATAAGCAATCCTTTGAGAAAATCATTACTCATCCTCCTTTTTCCCCAGTGGGTGATCAACCACGCGTAGCTTTTTGAACTCCTGAAAACCAGCCATTTTAAGGAGATCTGGATTTTGGACCTGGACTTCAGTAACTGCAATTATATCTATATGGTGCAATTTTGCTGTTGCTTCTAACTCAACGAACTTTTCAAAATTCTAGCTTTCGGCGTTCGTAAGGAGGAATACGGGGAAATGATAAAGTTTTTCATAAAAATCTTGAACAACAGATTTCTTCAAAAAAACCTTTATTCTGAGGCAAGTTTGTCGGGGTGTAAGCATTAAAGTTTTGTGTGATAAGCAAGCAGCAGAAGGTCTGAGCACAAAACCGTACGTAATCGATCATGCTGAATGCGTAAATAAGCGCTATATAGTCGAGAAGTGAGTTAAACACGCCCATTTCTTCAGATTTCCTGAAAATCATTCTCAACTGACAAAAAATTCCCTTAAAATCAACAGAAATTCCAAACTGCTCTGAAGTTGCTTAATTAATGTTCAAAGCCAAGGGAATTGAATAAGGCTTAATATTCTTTTTTCATATTCCATTTTTTATTTTTTGCCGTACAGTTGTAATCCTTGAAAACTGACGAAGAAGCTAACATAACTTATAGCGTTCAGGGAATGATCTTAATCCATAGATCATTATCCAGGGAATTTCATAGCCATTTACGTTTTTGTTCTATTAGCGAGGAAATGGAGCTACCTAATTTTTTAACTCGGATAAGTACGGGAATCTATACTACAAGGATGCGCCTGGCCCGGTAAAGCACAAAGCTGTTGATAAAGTGAAGCCTGTTCTGGAAACCAAGCTCAATCCTTTTCGGTGCAGTGATGACGATTTGCTCAATATTCGAACTGTTGAGACAGTCGGTAGTGAGTATATTGACAGTCTTTTACATGAGCAAGCTATTGAAAACAGAGCGCTTGAACGCTTCTTAGACAGAGATAAAGCTTCTTTTAGCAAAATGAAGATCATGAATAATGAACAGGCGAAACAAAAAAGAAAACCTAAACGTGTTAGTGCCGTAAGTAGCCTCATCAATGTTGAACCGAACTGTCAAAACAGTATTGGTGAGTGTTAACATTCCTGCGGACAATTGCTCCTATATACACTTTCTATATTCAAGGAAAGTATCATTTTTGGGGAGGTTGTATTTTGGTCAGGCAGCTCTTCTGGTGCATTCAAAAAAAAGAAATTTGAATGAATGGCCCTAGCGTCGATATTAGTCGTGAGTCAATTTACTGAAGGGGGTTATATTTGCTGCCGTACCACAAAAGCCATTCGCCAATTGAAATGGCAACAATGTAGAGCTACGGAAAACGAATATTTCTACTCTTGTGTCTATTAACGGTGGCATTAGAACTGCGTCTCCTTGCAGATCGACATGGTGGAATATTTGGATATGGTGAAAAAGCACGCGATATGATGTGATTGAAGGACTATGGCGGTTACCACAAGCAGGGAGGATCTTCATACAAGTTTGCAGCAGCTCTAGGTAAACACTGAAAGCTACATTATTGGAAATCGATATTATCAAATTCCCAGACAAAGACAAAAC
This sequence comes from Artemia franciscana, assembly GCF_032884065.1. NCBI lineage: Eukaryota > Metazoa > Arthropoda > Branchiopoda > Anostraca > Artemiidae > Artemia > Artemia franciscana. Next base: position 31,956,631 of record NC_088872.1, on the reverse strand, counting down.
TAATTGAATTTTAATTTAAGAAATTCAAGAGCTTAGTCCATGTGCTTCAAGCGAACTGTCTACCTCTCTCGAGGCTTTCAAGACTGTAGGGAAATAGTGTTGCTCAGCAACAGCACAAGTATTGATACCGTTGTACGTTGTTCAATTTGTACGAGATGTAACCATGAAGAGGCGGATATTAGACACATATTGGGCTGTTTGAATATCCGTATAGATATTGTATAGGTCGATATGAATGATTGTACTTTTGATGTATTATTCTAAGCTTTTCCTTGGATAAAACTAAAATTGTGAAAAAAGGAAAGTCTTTGTCCGATTCCATGAACTCTCAGTGCCTGTGCATCAAGCTTTCCAGGAATTTACCGAACATAAAGTAAAAAAAAAAAAAAAAATAAAGTAAAAAAGAATACACTCAAACAACAAGGTTTTTCTCGACCAGCTTTAAGCTACGTGTAGACAGAGCCAGAGAACCTTACTGAAGACAAATAACTTTGACAAAAGGTTAAAAAGTAAGACTGTAATAGATGTGCTATAAATGAATAAATTAACGATACAACGAACAGAAACTAAAGTGAATAATCAGGTAAAACTTAAAAAATAGTTCAAAACTGTTTCATATGGTCCAATGGTCTTAGGAGCACGTGTACCCATACCTTGATTCTCTGCCTTCAGCAAGGAAAGCAATGTGTGGTTGGGGGCAAATTATCTGACGCTTCCCATTTTTTCTCACCAGATTTCTATAGGTACATCCCCTGTTCAAAGCCAAATAATCAGCTACACCAGAACTCAAACCCCCTATTCTCGCGGACACAGGATTTGCGAGTCTATCGTGATAGCCCCTCGTCTGGTACTGCCTAAAAACGAACAAAATTACGACAAATAAAAAATAGGGCTACCACCCCTCTAAACCCTCAAAGGACTAGATCTACTATCATTATAACACTGAAAAATGAAAATTGTTGAGAACTCCATGAACTTATGTTTTAAAGTATCAATCTAATTTCATAGTCTGATCTGCAGTTCATTTTATCTGTACTTACTATCTTTTAACAAGTCCTTTCTAAAACCAATTACTACTACTACTACTAATAACTCACTGCAGCACCAAGCCGCCTGAGGCCAACACAGCTACGCACGCTCCTCCTCCAACCTAGTCTATTTAAAGCCTCCCTCTTTACACCCTCCCAGGAAGTTCCCATTTCCTTTAAATCCTTATTTATGACATCCTCCCAACCCAGACAAGGACGACCTGCTTTCCGTGTAGCCCCAGACGGTTGGCCAAAAAAGACAATCTTCGGTAATCTGTCATCCTTCATCCGTAGAACGTGGCCTAGCCATCTCAACCTTTCTTTCATTATAGCCCCAGAAAGCGGGATTGAACCACACTTTTCGTACAACCTACTGTTTGAAATACGGTCAGTCAGCCGGGTACCCAGAACAATCCGTAGGCAATTTCTCTGGAAAACATCTAGTAAATTTTCATCTGCTTTTCGGAGTGTCCATGCTTCAGAGCCATATTTGACCACTGTCATCACTATAGCTTCCAATATTCTAATCTTGGTTTGTAGGCTTATCTTTCTATTCTTCCAAACTTTTTTTAACTGTGAAAAAAACACCCTGAGCTTTAGCTATTCTACTTTTAACATCTTCACTACTCCCACCATCTTTACTAATAATACTACCAAGGTAACTGAAGCTCCCAACCTGATCAATCTTTTCGTTACCTAAGGTCACCTGTTCATCTTCACTTATTCCTAACCTTAGTGACTTAGTCTTCTTAACATTAATTTTCAAGCCTATTTTAGCACCCTGAACTCGTAAAACCTCTAAAAATTCATTCATTTTGCTCACACTTTCATCTAATATGCTTAAATCATCAGCATAATCTAAGTCCAGTAGCGTTCTTCCTCCCCATTTGATTCCATGGTCTCCAATTGCCTTTCCTGTGCTCCTTAAGACGAAGTCCATCAAAATGATCCATATAAAGGGGGATAGAACACAACCCTGCTTAACTCCTGATTTAATACAAAACCAGTTGCTAACCTCATTTCCTACCTTAACCGCAGCAGTATTATTCTCGTACATAGCGCAAATCACTTTAATGTATTTTTCTGGTATACCATATAACGATAAGACCTTTGTTAACGCTGTTCTATCAACAGAATCGAAAGCTTGCTCATAATCGATAAAACTAAGGACCAATTGATTTAACCAATTGTTAAATCATTTGTTGATCTATCAATTCAAATACGGCTTCAGCCAACTAAACATATCGCTTCAAAATAACAAACGTTCATTTTTAAAGTCTTACTGAGGCAAAAGGCCGTATCCAGGGTGGGTAGGGGTTTTGACCCCCCTCCCTCGAAATATTTGTCTGACACGTAAAAACATAACACAAATGAATATAAACAAATTTTTTATGCGTTTTTTGTAAACACCCCTCTGTCTTGATGTTTCACACTAGTTTTTGTTGAAGTTCGACAAATGTAAATAATTCTTTAAGTACATACTGATTTTAGTTAATCACAAATGGCGCTCTGGCTTTTAGAAGGTTTACTGGGGCATTAGCCACATTCTTGTTTACGGTGGTTCCTGTTCGCTTTGGTTTCGACTTTGATTATTTATCTATATCAGCAACTGTTATTTTTATATTTGATGTGATTACTCCTTTCAATCTCAATTCGTCTTGGGTTTCAATTATTCTTTCATAGCAACTTTTGTTCATGTTAAATTTGAGTTCAAATATAACTATAATTTTGCTTTTTTTCTAGGTTTTGACATTACTTTTTACTTTTCTTTAAGATGCTTCTTTTTAGAAAACACTTTTCAAATTAATAAAAGAAAAGAAAAAAAGAAGCAGAAGTGACTACTGTACCTGTTTTACTAAGAAGCCCAAATGAGATGGGAATTACAGGTTTTAAGAGTCCTAATTGTGTTTGACAGATCTGATCTAATTCGTAGTCTACACCCCATGCATGGAGAAGAGAAAGGAGCAGCTCACCAACTTCAAGGGCGTAACGGCATTCATATGAAATGCTATGGGGACGCCGCAAATTTATTCCTTCCGAGGTACCATCAGAACCTTGATAAAAAAAGAGACATGAAGGAAATTCCGACGTTGATTTAAAACAGTTTTCTACGACAGTCGACAAGTTCTAACTTTTATTTAACAATAAATTCACAAGAACATAAATTAGCTTCAATATAGTCTCCACTGAAAAGCTCTGTTGCCAGGAAGTAACAGAGAAAAAAAACTAACATAAAAATATGAACGATACGATACTATAGGTTGTTGATAGACATAACTATAACTCTTTACTTTATACATCTACTGAACTGATGGAAAAACATACGTTTTTGTTGGCGTGCAGTAGTTTAAAATTAACCATTTTCTAAACACACCAAAAAATACACAATAAATAACTCACAAAAAAGAAAAAAACATACCACGTAAAAAAGTAAAAAAAAAAGAAAGAAAAAAAGACCAATCTCCTTCACCATACCCCCGAAACAAATTATGAACCTCCCAATAACCTTACTCCCTCATTACTACCCATCCACCCACTCCTCCCTACCACCCATCCACCCACTCCTCCTTACCGCCCCCAACCAACCAGACCTCCCTACCACCTCCTATCTCCTCAAAAAAAAAAAAAGAAAAAAAAAATAGAAATCCAACCATTCTTTATTAAATAATCTTTTAACTTTCTCTTAAAATCTACAAGATACTCAGCCACCCAGACACTTACTAGCAGAGAATTCCAGACTGCAGTTCCAAGAAACTGCAATCAAATCCTGATCTTTTGCTCAATCTTAAGCTCAATCACCGATTTATCACTATTTCTCGTACCATATTCACGAATATCACTGTTAGGACGGTAATTGTAAGGAAAACCACCTGGGACTAAATTATGCACGCACTGCAAAACGAAAACCGCTGCTTGATAATTCCACAGTTGGTCCACAATAAACAAATTTAAAGACTTAAAACAAACACTGTGTCATTCACATCTTTGACATACTTGCCTATGATTCTCACGGCATAGTTCTGAAGAATCTGGACTCAAGATTCATAAAAACCTCCAAACTTCTCAATGCATCATTAGTTTTCAGCACAACCTCCTCGATCGATTTAGCATATACTGTCAAAGCTGTATCATCAGTAAAGGTTGTTACACAGACATCTTGAAGATAACAAGAGCTAAGAGCTCATATGGCACTGTGACGAGGCCGGACGAGCCAAGAGCCAAGAGCTCATATGGTATGAGCTCTAGCAAAATTCTAAGCATCAATAGATTGATTTAAAAGGAAAATCGGAGGCTTAATGCCTGTCGGGATTTAAAATAAGAGCTCTGAGTCACGAGGTCCTTCTAAATATGAAAATTCATTAAGATCCGATCACCCACTCGTAAGTTATAAATACCTAATTTTTTCTACTTTTTCCTCTCCCTTCAGCCCCCCAGATGGTCTAATCGGGGAGAACGACTTTATCAGGTCAATTTGTGTAGCTCCCGGACACGCCTACCAATTTCCATCGTCCTAGCACGTCCAGAAGCAACAAACTCGCCAAACCACTGAACCCCACTCCCTAGCTCCCCCAAAGAGACTGGATCCAGTACGGTTACGTCAATCACGTTCCTACGACATTTACTTATTCTAACCACCAAGTTTCATCCCCATTTCTGTACTCTAAGCGTTTTTCAAGATTTCCGGCTTCCCCTACAACCCCCCCCCATGTCAACAGATCTGGTCGAGATTTGAAATAAGAGCCATGAGACATGAGTTTCTTCTAAATATCAAATTTCATTTCGATCCGGTCATTGTTCTTAAGTTAAAAATTCCTTCCATTTTTTTAATTTTTCCAAATAAAAACCCCAAGCTCCTCCAAAGTGAAGAGATCCGTTCCAATTATGTCAATCACGTATCTATAACTCTTCCCATGAAGTTTCATTCCATTCTCTCCACTCTAAGCGTTTTCCAAGATTAAGGTTTTCCCCCTCCAACCCCTGATCCGATTCGAACTGAAAATGGAGCATCTGAGACATAACAGCATTCTATATGTCAAATTTCATTAAGATCCGGCCACTCATTCGTAAGATAAAGATACCTCAATTTTCACATTTTCCAAGAATTCAGGTTTCCCCCTCTAACTCCCCCCAGTGTCACCGGATCTGGTCGAGATTTCGTCTTAAGGAGCACAGGAAAGGCAATTGGAGACCATGGAATCAAATGGGGAGGAAGAACGCTCCTGGACTTAGATTATGCTGATGATTTAAGCATATTAGATGAAAGTGTGAGCAAAATGAATGAATTTTTAGAGGTTTTACGAGTTCAGGGTGCTAAAATAGGCTTGAAAATTAATGTTAAGAAGACTAAGTCACTAAGGTTAGGAATAAGTGAAGATGAACAGGTGACCTTAGGTAACGAAAAGATTGATCAGGTTGGGAGCTTCAGTTACCTTGGTAGTATTATTAGTAAAGATGGTGGGAGCAGTGAAGATGTTAAAAGTAGAATAGCTAAAGCTCAGGGTGTTTTTTCACAGTTAAAAAAAGTTTGGAAGAATAGAAAGATAAGCCTACAAACCAAGATTAGAATATTGGAAGCTACAGTGATGACAGTGGTCAAATATGGCTCTGAAGCATGGACACTCCGAAAAGCAGATGAAAATTTACTAGATGTTTTCCAGAGAAATTGCCTACGGATTGTTCTGGGTACCCGGCTGACTGACCGTATTTCAAACAGTAGGTTGTACGAAAAGTGTGGTTCAATCCCGCTTTCTGGGGCTATAATGAAAGAAAGGTTGAGATGGCTAGGCCACGTTCTACGGATGAAGGATGACAGATTACCGAAGATTGTCCTTTTTGGCCAACCGTCTGGGGCTACACGGAAAGCAGGTCGTCCTTGTCTGGGTTGGGAGGATGTCATAAATAAGGATTTAAAGGAAATGGGAACTTCCTGGGAGGGTGTAAAGAGGGAGGCTTTAAATAGATTAGGTTGGAGGAGGAGCGTGCGTAGCTGTGTTGGCCTCAGGCGGCTTGGTGCTGCAGTGAGTTATTAGTAGTAGTAGTAGTAGTAGCTCTTAAGCACAAGATACTTCTAAATATCAAATTTCATTGAGATCTGATCACCCGTTCGTAAGTTACAAATACCTCATTTTTTCTAATTTTTCCAAATTAATCCCCCCCAACTCCACCAAAGAGGGGGGATCCAGTTCGGCTATATCAGTGACGTATCTTGGACATGTTTTTATTCCTCCCACCAAGTTTCATCTTAATCTTTCCGCTTTAAATGTTTTCCAAGATTTCCGGTCCCCCCCCACCAATGACGCTGGATCCAGTCAGGATTTAAAATGAGAGATCTGAGTTACGAGGTCCTTCTAAATATGAAATTTCATTAAGATACGATCACTTCTTCGTGAGTTAAAAATACTTCATTTTTTCTAATTTTTCAAAATGAACCCTCCCCCCAACTCCCCCTAATAGATCAAAGCCGTTCTGATTATGGCAATGACGTATCTAGGACTTCTGCTTATTTTTCCCACCAAGTTTCATCCCGATACCTGCACTCTAAGCGTCTTCCAAGATTTTAGCCCTCCCCCCAACTCCCCCATATGTCACCGGATCCAGAGCGAATCCATTCTGGTTATATCAGTCACGTATTTTGGACTTGTTTTTATTCTTCCCACCAAATTTCATCCTGATCTATCGCTTTAAGTGTTTTCCAAAATTTCTGGTTCCCCCAACTCCTCCCCCTTAACAACTCTGGATCCGGTCGGGATTTAAAATAAGAGCTCTGAGTAACAAGTTCCTTCTAAATATGGAATTTCACTAAGATCCGATCACTCCTCCGTAAGTTAAAAATACCTCATTTTTTCTGATTTTTCAGAATTAACCCCCCCAATTCCCCAAAACAGAGGAGATCCGTTCCAGTTATGTCAAATACGTACCTAGGACTTGTGCTTATTTTCCCACCAATTTTCATCCCGATCCCTCCACTCTAAGCGTTTTCCAACATTTTAGGTTCCCCTTTCCAAATCCCCCTAATATCACCGGATCTGGTTGTGATTTAAAATAAGAGCTCTGAGACACGATATCTTTCCAAACATCAAATTTCATTAAGGTCTCATCACCCGTTCGTAAGTTAAAAATACTTCATTTTTTTATTTTTTCCGAATTAACCGGCCTCAACTCCCCCCCCCCAGATGGTCAAATCGTGAAAAAAATCTATTTATAATTTAATCTTGTCTGATCCCTGATACGCTTGCCAAATTTCATCGTCCTAGTTTATCTGGAAGTGCCTAAACTAGCAAAACCGGGACCGACGGGACCGACTGGAAGTGCCTAAAGTAGCAAAACCGGGGCCGACAGACCGACAGAACTTGTGATCGCTATATGTTACTTGGTTAATACCAAGTGCCAAAAAAACGCATCGCATCTACGTTCACAAGATAAAGTAAGGGACCTAAAACGGAACCTTGCAGAACTCCACATTTTAGTCGATAAGAAGATGATGTCACATCATTAAGTACTACACGCAGGAATCTTCCATGGAGATAACTTTCAAACCACTGTAAAGAAGTTCCGCGAATTCCCAGACACTTGAGTCGGTCCAGCAAGATCTTGAAATCTATAGTATCAAATGCTTTCCTTATATCAATGAAAATTGACATTGGTAAGTACCCTTTATCCAATGCACCACTAGCACATTCCACCAAATGCTGCAAGGTATGAGTCGTGGAGTGTCCCTTTTGGAACCCAAATTGGACATCACTTAATAATTCGTTAGCCTGGAGAAAATCACATAGGCGTTTATGGACAACTTCTTCTAATATTTTTGAGGAAAGCGGTAAAATCGAAATCCGTGACCAGTTTTCAATATCGCTTTTGCAGCCATTCTTTTGGAGGGGTATGACCTTCGCAACTTTAAGCTGTTTAGGGAGCTTACCCTTTTCTAGAGAAAGATTAATAATAAACAACAGACAGGGTAGGTAGTATATACCCTAAAATTGCTTTAAGCTCTCGAACAGTTGAGTCATCCACTCCAGCTGAATTAGACTTCAGCGACTTCACAATTTTACTCACTTCCTCACTATTAAATAAATTAAAATCCATTTCTAGAGAATCACCTCGTATATCACTAAAATTACTACCCGGCATTTTTTGAAACTTGTCATAAACACTAGCTTGGACTTCAGGACCAATATTTGAGAAAAAATTGCCGAATTTATTAACAGTTACACTTTTACCATAACGGTTGCAACCGCTTAAACACACTTCTCCATTCTTCTTATTTCCTTTGTCACTAATAAGGTCATTTATTGTCCTCCACGTTTCTTTCCTGTTCCCTTTGCTATCCTCAAATTTATGATCATAAAAATTAATTTTTTTTTTGAAGTTTATTCACTAGATTCTTCTGTGTTTTAAATAGGTCAAAAGCTTCATCACTCCGATCATCTAGATATCTCTCATATAACCTGTTTCTCTTCTATTTCTTCTATTTCTCTTATAACCTATTTTCCTCTAATACTAATTCATCAATTATTTTCATCGATATCCATGGCTTTCGTGGAAGAAGTTTTTGGACTTTTTAGTCTTTAGGGGGATGCTCTTTCATAAATTGGCAATATGGCTGACATAAGGCTATCTAATGCTCTTGAAGGGCATTCTTTTTCTTCAAAAAGAGGACTCCAATCAATAATGCTAATCTCTACTCCAAATTTTTGGAGATTTTCTTTTTTCAGTAGTCTAGTAACAGCCTTCTTCTTTCGCAGCTTTTTCACAGGATGATTAATGTAGTTATTAATGGAAGATGATCAGATCCAGGGCAAACTATCCCATCAGCAAAGCTCCTGTGAAGGTCACTTGATTGAGCAAAGATATTGTCGATCAATACTTCACTTTGTGAAGTTATTCTTGTTGGTATGCCCAAGAAGGGGTACAAATTACTCGAAATCATAAACTTCAAAAAAATCACTATTCATTCCTGACAAATCAAGAAGATTAAAATTAAAGTCACCTATCACAATATGGCTACACTCGGGTGATATTTTAGCAAGCACCTTATTAAACCCTTCAATAAAATCATGCCAGTGCGCACTGGGCGGCTTATACACCATACTGATTATATTTTTTTTACCATTTAACTTAATCTCTATTGGAAAATTGTTTACCTTATCTTCATTCCAAATAGCTAAATCCTCCCATACACTATACCCAATTCCCTCCTTTACCAAAAAGCAATCCCTACACGGCTCATCAAAACTCGGTTCTTCACTTGGACCTTGTATACTGGAAAAGAATAAAGCGAAAGGGAATGATCTGTACTTAAAAACGATTCAAAAACACCAACTATATCAAATTTCGACGAAAACTCTCGTCATATGCACATTCCACGAATCAAGACGAGGACATGGATCACTCACAGGCGACAAGAAACTTTGCGGCGATCGAATAAATGCACTACTTCTCATAGGTTTCAAATCTATTACTGGGCAGTCACCATCACAAGCCACTCCTCTCGAAAATAATTTTCTAGGCTAAATCGTCTTAATTCACCCATTATCATAAAAAAGACTAACAACATAACCGTAATAACAAAACAAAGTGGAAAAAAGAAAGAAAAATACACCCAAAAATGAAAAACAAACAAGCTTGAACTATTAGATAACCTAGATACCGTCCGCGAACGACTGTATCTTCCTAATCACGGTCTCGTGCCCAGGCTTAGCCAAAATTTGTCCTTGGTCAAACCAAACATTCTTCTGACCGAATTTGTCCTTAGCCGCATTCAGGATGTCTCTTCGTTGCTTGATCAGGGACTCCGCAACGAAAATACCACTAGAGGCCAGTTTAGCTTTAGCCTTGAACACTCTCTTGGCGATGTCTTTGCTCACTAACTTCACAATAACAAGAGCGACCCATGGAGCAGGCTGAGTTGAGTTAGTAGCAGCATTATTCAGTCTGAGTCTATAAACCTTCATAATCTCATTTGTAGTAAGTTCAGGCAACGACATCTTCTGATTTATAATTGACAACACAGCAGAACGAGTGTCAACTCCAGTTAGTTGTCTAACACCGTGAAACACAAGACTATCAAGTAATGATTCTTGTTCGTAACCGTCTAGTTTAGTTTTAAGCCTGTTCAGTTTTCCTTCTGAGCATTCAATTATGTTTTTCAGCCCCTTCAACGATTGCTCAATTAGTTGAAGCTTGGGGTTAGATTCAAGGGTAATAACATCATAAATTTGACTCACAATAGTCTCAGTCGATTTCTTAAGTGAGTTTGAACTAGCCAGCTTTTCCGGAACTTTTTAAGTAATAGCGTCTGTTAAATCATTTTTGCTTTTACCCAGTTCAGCTTGAGTTGCTACAAGTTGCTGTTGAATCGGGCGAATGCTGCTAGTTGATAAGGGTGTCGAGCCTTTAGGGTTGCCTTTATCACTGCCTTTCAGCGCGAGGTATGTTTTAGACAGTCTCTTAAAAATATCAGGCGCAGAAGCAAGCTCGTCAAAAGCTTTTTTTGTAGCAGGCAGTTGATATATCAGCGGTAGGATCATAGACTTGGAGATTTGCATCAATAAGACGGAATTCATCGTGAGATCCATTAGAATTCATCGTTAGAATACAATATAGACTGGCTTGCCACTTGCATCTATACTAGCTTCGGCGATTCTTACTGGCCAGAGAGGATAATCCTTGACCTTCGCAAGAGCGACATCAAACTGGTTGAAAGACATGATTAAGATCAGAAATAAAATAAACAGCAAAAGACTTATCTTTAAGTGAGGGCTGAGCCTCACGAGAGTATCCGAAGGGATTAAAACATGCCAATTTTGGATAATATTATCCAATGATCCAAAGCAAATTTCCAAAGCATATTGTTCACAGCACTATACAGTATTGTGCACAATTTCAATTATCGAAAGTATCCAATTATCCAAAGCAGATTGTTCACAGCGCTATACAGCATTGTACACAATTTCGATAGTTGCGCAACGAAATAAATATACAAAAAATAATCATCTGTGAAAACTGCCCAAACAATATAAACTAGTCTTGATCTATATAGGTCAAAGACTGAATCATGACTGTGAAACAAAATGCAAAAGTCATTCGCCCGCCTCAAAACTCCCCATAATAGCAATCGAGACAAGGAAGTAACGAATAATTTCCTCAACGCAATGAAACACCCATCCCAATCAGGAGACATAAACTCCAGGGGAAACCGTAAGAAAAAAAAATTGTTAGCTAAGAATTCCCTAACATTCTCTTTAAAACAGCCAAACGAGTGGCAGCGACGGAGTCTCTGCAAAACCAGAAGGAGACTCCACTGCCCTTTGTAAGTCCATTCGTTTGTCCAAAAACATTTGAAAGGTCTAGTAAGCATGCCTCCAAGGTCAACATAACCCCGGCAGTTCCAAGGGCAATAGACTTAAATTATCTAACTTTACCAATGTCCAAAGATAAATTCTAGCAGAAAATCTCTTCGGGATCTTTTGCTGGGCCAAGATTTCAAGTCGTCGAAATAGCATATCTACAACATCTCGGCAAATGCTTGAAGCATGAAGCTAAAACCATCAGTTACAGTTGGGGATAGGAGGGGAAACAGGACAAGAAGACTTCACATCCTAGGTTGGGGGAGGGGGAAGGGGCTGAAATGTTTCTGTCTCTGATACAACATAACGTTTTGCGCTGTAATTTCTTATGGGACTTATAATCTATACACAGTTAGTAGTGAGGTAAATGAAGATACTATGTGTAGTAAGGTTACCAAAACAGCGTATCTGCAGTATCTCAGAAACAACTTGGGATCAAGTTGACATTTTGAGGAAGTGTCGAGGTGTAGGGAGCAAGGGGACCTTAAATTTTCCTTGAGGGTGGGAATAGGTTAATCCAAAAGATAATATATGCATCCAGGTCGTCAATTAGCATATCTGCCATATCTTGGGAACAGCTTGTGGATACTGTTGGAGGGGCACTTTGAAGTACTGGAGAGAAAGAATAGTAGAGGATTGAGCAAAATGATTTAAAATTTTTGTGATTGGGGGACAGAGGAAGGGGTCAATTAATTCGATTTCTGATCCACAAAACATTTTCTACTTTTAGTCCCTATGGGATTGAAGACCTATACACAGTTAAACAGCAAGGTAAATTAAAAGAGATTCGGTGTCGCCAAGTTATCAAAATGGCGCATCTGCAATACCTTGGGAATGGCTTGGGATAGTAACACAGGAAAGTCACACAGGGTGAGGCGCAGTCTCACAGAGAGCCCCGGTTGACTGATATCCAAACTTAGCTTCACCTCTTTATCCAAATTAAATATATATATATCTATATATATAAAAATAAGTTGTTTGTTTGTGTGTTGACTGACGTCATGTTTGTGTGTCGACTGACGTCATTATAAGGATTGAGCATTATGCCATCACGAAGTTGTTTGTCGACTCACGTCATGTTTGTCGACTGACGAAATTTACATTACATAAGTTTGTCGAATTTACAAGTTAGAATGCACACACATTGTCAAATAGCCAAAAACTAAATTAAACTAAAAATAGTATGTTAGCGCAACGTATATATATATATATATATATATATATATATATATATATATATATATATATATATATATATATATACTAGCTGTTGGGGTGGCGCTTCGCGCCACTCCAACACCTAGTTGATGGGGCGCTAAAAAAGCCCCCCCGCGCGCGTAAGTCGTTACGCGCCATTGTAGTTGTGTCCCTGTGTCCCACCTGTGATATATATATATATATATATATATATATATATATATATATATATATATATATATATATATATATATATATATATATATATATATATATATATGTGTGTGTGTGTGTGTGTGTTTTTAACTACGTAAAACATGCGATTATACAACATTCTTCGCTGTCCCATTGTCTGTGCATATAAATAGATTGTCAGGTTTACTGACTCATGAACATACAACATATAATTGTCCATGGGAAAAACAATCCGTATTCAGATCTATACCTCATTATTCTAATGATGTGTCCCTGTGTCCCGGTCGTCATTTATATTCCCTGTGTCCCGGTCGTCATTTGTGTCCCGGTATCCCAGTTTTCAATTTCTCTTTGAGTGTCCCGGTTGTCATTTATATTCCCTGTGTCCCGGTGTCCCGGTCGTCATATGTGTCCCGGTCTGTAATTTCTATTCGAACAATCCCTGTGTCCCGGTCGTCATTTATATATCCCGCCTGTGCCCCCAGCGTCCCCGTTGTAGTTGTGTCCCTATGTCCCGGTCGTCATTTATATTCCCTGTGTCCCGGTCGTGATTTGTGTCCGGGTGTCCCAGTCTGTAATTTCTCCTTGAGGTTCCCGGTCGTCATTTATATTCCCTGTGTCCCGGTCGTCATTTGTGTCCCGGTGTCCCGGTATGTAATTTCATCAATTGACAAACATGACGTCAGTCGACAAACAACTTCATGACGCATACAGCTCAATCCTTATAATGACGTCAGTCGACAAACATGACGTCAGTCGACACACAAACATGACGTCACTCAACAGACACACACACAGACAACTCATTTATATATATATATATATATATATATATATATATATATATATATATATATATATATATATATATATATATATATATATATATATATATATATATATATATATATATATATATATATATATATATATATATATATATATATATATATATATATATATATATATATATATATATATATATATATATATATATATATTATCAGGAGGTGGCCCCATTCCCAACCCCCCGCTCTTTATGCTAAAGTTTTATAGAGATTCAAAAATACTTTTTATTCTAATTCAACGCCCCTTGTCTTTGAGCATTCCTTTATAAAGAATTTGGATAAACAGCCAAACTTTAGAATAAAGAGTGGGGGATTGCGGAGAGGGCAGCACTCCTGATATTCGGAATAATTTCAGTTCCTTTTCAATTTTAATGTCGCTCTTTATTTTTATTTGAGAAAACATGTTTTTTTTATATTTGACTTTTGTTTGTTTTTCATCGTATACCCAGGGTTACCTGAGGTGTGAAGAGGGCTACCCTCAACTAGACTCTTTAAATCAATTATTAACTTTTACACAACAATGGTTCGAGAAAAAGAGTTTATTTAGTGCATTTGCTCTTCAAATTAAATACAATTATCCAAATCAAATTATAATCTCCTCAATATAAGGGGAATTTTTGCCATATATGTATATATATATATATATATATATATATATATATATATATATATATATATATATATATATATATATATATGTATATATAATATATATATATATATATATATATATATATATATATATATATAATATATATATATATATATATATATATATATATATATATATATATATATATATATATATATATTTGTGTCAAATTAGATAAGGATAATAGTGTCTCAGATCCGAAAGTTTCGTAAATCTTTCGATATTACAAATATAAAAACAAAGTTTACAGAAGGTCGTTTAAAGAATATACTACAAATGTTAGTTGAGTGTTGTAGAACTTTGAGAGGGCAGCCGACCTACAATTATTCATGGTAACCTCTCCTCGTTTCAAGTTTAATTTGTACTCCCTGGTAATTTCTGTTCGTTTTAGTTTTGACTTGTTTCACCTATGGTCATTTCTGTCCCTTTTAAGCATGACTTCCTGTTTATGAATTAATTTCTCTCTGTTTTGTTCAGTCTCTGTTAATTTCACTCTTTATCTTTGGATGAAAACTTCTATTTTAATTAAATTTTTATACGTGCCATCGATTTCTAAAGAGATACTTCTTTTTGAACTCTTAATACAGGTAAAAACAAAACTGACTAAAATAAATCTATAATTTTTTTTTATATAAATTGATTTGTTAGACTTGCTAAGGAAAATTCTATTACTTACGATGACTAAGTTCGCTTCTTTGGCTGGAAGCAGAGGCGGTGGCAATCTTTTAATGATGAATGACTATGTTGACAAACTTGTTTTATTATTAGCGCTACTATAGATAACATGTTTGAACCCGGAACCTCATCAAGGGAATTTGTAAAAAAAAATAAATAAATAATTAACCAGTATAGATGGAAAATTTTCAAATTATTATATCTATTTATTTCGTACAATTTGTCCATACCTTCATCAAACAGTTCGTGGTAACGAACTGTAGTAAGAAGCGACCCGGCTCAATAGTAACCGAAACTCTAAAAAACTAAATTTTGATACCAATAGTTACATCAAAAGAATCGCATTTTAATGCTGATTTTAAATATACAAGTTTCATCAAGTTTAGTCTTACCCATCAAAAGTTACAAGGCTGAGAAAATTTGCCTTATTTTTGAAAATAGGGGGAGACACCGCTTAAAAGTCATACAATTTTTAAGGAAACTCACACCATCAGATTCAGCGTATCAGAGAACCCTACAGTAGAAGTTTCATGCTCCTATCGACAAAAATGTGGAGTTCTGTATTTTTTGCCACAAGACAGATCACGGATGCGCGTTTATAAGTTTGTTTTGTTTTTTCCCCAGGGGTGATAGTATCGACCCAGTGGTACTAAAATGTCGCGAGAGGGCCCATTCTAACGGAAATTAAAAGTTTCAGTGCCCTTTTTAATTGATCAAAAAATTGGAGGGCACCTAGGCCCCGTCCCATGCTCATTTTTTCCCCAAAGTCACCGAATCAAAATTCTGAGATAACCATTTTATTCAGCATAGTCAAAAAACCTAAACACTATGTCTTTAGGGACGGCTTACTCCACTACAGTCCCCGTGGGAGGGGCTGCAAGTTACAAACTTTGACCAGTGTTTACACATAGTAATGGGTATTGGGAAGTGTAAAGACACTTTTAGGGGGATTTTTCGGTTGGGGGAGAGGCTAAGGGGAGGGGGTTATGCGGAGAGCCAAAATAAAAACAGGCATTAATTTTAAAATGTTCATAAATTAAATAAATAAAAACAAGTTTTTTTTAACTGAAAGTAAGGAGCTACATTAAGACTTAAAACCAACAGAAATTACTCCGTATACGAAAGTAGCTGTTCCCTCCTCAACGCCACGCTCTTTACGCTAAAGTTTTTTACTAAAGTAGAGTTAAGAGAAAGAGTCGAACTTTAGCGTAAAGAGCGGAGCATTGAGGAGGGAACAGCCCCTTTCACATACAGAGTAATTTCTGTTCGTTTTAAGTTACGCTAAAATTTACGCTAAAGTTTTTTACTGTTTTAAAAAGTAGAGTTGAGAGAAAGAGTCAAACTTTATCGTAAAGAGCGGGGCGTTGAGGAGGGAACAGCCCCCTTCATATACAGAGTAATTTCTGTTCGTTTTAAGGTTTAATATCGCTCCTTACTTTCAGTTAAAAATTTTTATTATATTTCTATATTTGATTTCTATTTTAGTTTTTTTTTTATTTGATCACTTGTAAAGAGCGACTCAGCACAATAGCAACCGGAATTCTAAGAACGAAATTTGCCAACAATAGATACCGAATGTAAAAAAAACAAAACACTTTTTATGCTGATTTCAAATATATAAAATCCATTTAGTTTAATGTTATCCATCATAAGCTACGAGTCGAAAACATTGCGTGGTTTTCGAAAGAATTTAGGAATCACCGTCAGATTCAGTGTATCAGAGAAACTTACTGTAGAAGTTTCAAGCTCTTATGTTCAAAATTTGGTATTTTGTATGCTTGGCCAGAAGAAATATCACGGATGCGCGTTTATAATTTTTTTTTCGCCAGGGCCATCGTATCAAGCCAAGTGTCCTACAAGATCGGGAGAGGGCTCATTCAAACAAAACTTAGAAGTTCTACTGCCTGCTTTAAGTGACCATGGAGATTAGAGGGCAACTAAACCCCCTCCCACGCCTACGGGGCAAAAATTCCTGTGAAGAGGAAACTTTCGAGAAAATTAACTTTCCGGGGGAAATTTTACATGGGCGGGGGGGAATTCTCCAGAATTCCTGCACAAAATGCTTTTTTATTGTCTTACTTTCTTCCTGCCAACTCAATTTTATACGTGGAGATGTTGAGGGGGAATTGCTCCGAAAATATTTCAACGAGGTCGCAGTGGCCTAGGGAATTTTCCGTGGGGGGATATCCGCAGAAGAAATTTTCTAAGGGTAAATTTTCCACGGGAAAACTTTTCATTGAGGGGGGATTCCAGGAAAAACTTTCCTTTGAGGGGAGAATTTTCAGAAAAATTTGTCCACGGGACGGGGAGATTTGCAGCATGATATGAAAATCGATTAGAAATTAAATATGAAAAATTCAAAGAAAGATATTATAGAACAAAAGTAAGATTATTTTCATTCAAATGAAAGTAAGATAAAGAGAACTTTCCAGGCGGAATTGTCCACAGGAACTTTTTTTTTTAGCAAGGATGGAATTTTTGGCGGGAGTTTTTACACGTGAGGAAGTTTACACGGAAGAGTATTTCTGGGGAGAATTCTCTATGGAGGAGAGGGGGCAGATTTCCCGGTATGCTTTGAAAAACCATCAGAGATTAAATAAAGAAATAATTTTTTTTCAATGGAAACTAGCTATCAATATTGAACAGAAAAACGAACAGAAATTATTCCAAACATGAAAGAGTCACCTCCTCAATGCTTCGCTCTTTGCGCTAAAGTTTGAGTTTGTCCCAATTCTTTAAAAACAGCTCTTGAAACACAAGGACCGTTTAGTTATAATAAGAAATTTTCAAAGTACTAAAAAAACTATAGCACAAAGAGCGAGGATTGAGGAGGAGGCACCCCCCTGACATATCAAATAATTTGTGTTTGCATTAAGTTTTAATGTTATTCCATACTTTCAGTTGAAAAAACTTTTTCAGTACTTAACTTCTCCATAAAGCCATCTTTATTCTGTAAACGTAGTAATAATTACTTTAAATTTTCATCACGTTGCTCTTGTGTTCGAGGATTCATTTTTGAAGCAATAAGAAAAAAAGAGTCAAAACTCTAGCGTAAACAGTGTAGGTTAAATTGGGGGAGAAGCAGAAAATCCCTTATTTATTCAATAGTTTCTATTTGGTTTAAGTTTTAAACACTCCCTCAATGAGAAGGAGGAGGCACCATTTTCCTATAAATGTCTTTTTTATACTTAATTCACCTCTCTGTCATAACGATCTCTTTTGACCTCCCCTTTCCTTTGTAGTTGTCGCGTAACTATTATATACTGCATAACCGTTAGTATCGAACAATTCGTGGTAACAAACTGTAACTAAGGAGCGAATCAGGCTGATAATATCGAAAACCCTATAAAACAGAGTTTTTACAACAATCTACACATCAAAAGAACTGGACGGTGATTCTAAATAGGGTATATATATATATATATATATATATATATACATATACATATACATATATATATATATATATATATATATATATATATATATATATATATATATATATATATATATATATGTGTATATATACTAGCTGTTGGGGTGGCACTTCGCGCCACCCCCAGGCCCCCCCGCGCGCGTAAGTCGTTACGCGCCATATTAGTTACGCGCCATTGTAGTTGTGTCCCTATGTCCCACCTGCGAATATATATATATATATATATATATATATATATATATATATATATATATATATATATATATATGTTTTTAACTACGTAAAACTTGCGAATATACAACATTCTTTGCTGTCCCATTGTCTGTGCATATAAATAGATTGTCAGGTTTACCGACTCTTGAACATGCAACATATAATGGTCCATGGGAAAACAATCCGTATTCAGATCTATACCTCATGATTCTAATGATTGCCCTTGAGCTTTGTTGATGGTGATTGCTAATCGACGATTCCCTGTGTCGCCGTCGTCATTTATATATCCCCCTGTGCCCCCCGGCGTCCCCGTTGTAGTTGTGTCCCTGTGTCCCGGTCGTCATTTATATTCCCTGTGTCCCGGTCGTCATTTGTGTCCCGGTGTCCCAGTCTGTGATTTCTCTTTGAGGGTTCCGGGCGTCATTTATATTCCTTGTGTCCCGGTGTCCCGGCCGTCATTTGTGTCCCGGTGTCCCAGTCTGTATAAACATTCGTTTTTGAATTGGTCTTTTTTTTTACCTTTGGTTTTAGTTTTAGTTTTTTACCTTTTTTTTTAGTTTTTTTTAGTTATACCTCATGATTCTAATGATTGCCCTTGAGCTTTGTTGATGGTGATTGCTAATCGAACATTCCCTGTGTCCCCGTCGTCATTTATATATCCCCCTGTGCCCCCCGGCGTCCCCGTTGTAGTTGTGTCCCTGTGTCCCGGTCGTCATTTATATTCCCTGTGTCCCGGTCGTCATTTGTATCCCTGTGTCCCGGTCTGTATATACATTCGTTTTTGAAATGGTATATGATGAAATAAATTTTTGTATTTTTCCCCTTTTTTTGTTTTTAGTTTTTTTTTGTTTTTACTTTTTTTTAGTTTTTTTTTCTTTTTTCTTTTTAGTTTGTTTTATTTTTATTTTTTTAGTTTTGTTTTTCTCCTTTATTTTTCATTTTTTTCCTTTTTTTTCTTTTTTAGTTTTTTTAGTTTTTTAGCTTTTTTAGTTTTTTTATTAGTTTTTAGTTTTTTTTTTCTTTTTCTTTTTTTGTAGTTTTTACCTTTTTTTTTAGTTTTTTTAGTTTTTTTTTACTTATGTCCTGGTCGTCATTTATACTCCCTGTGTCCCGGTCGTCATTTGTGTCCCGGTCGCTTTCTCTTTGAGTGTCCCGGTCGTCATTTATATTCCCTATGTGCCGGTGTCCCGGTCGTCATTTGTGTCCCGATGTCCCGGTCTGTAATTTCGTCAGTCGAAAACATGACGTCAGTCGACACACAAACATGACGTCACTCGTCAGACACACACACACACAGACAACTTATTTATGTATATATATAGATATATCTATATATATAAAAATAAGTTGTCTGTCTGTGGATGTGTGGATGGATGTGTGGATGGATGTGTCAGGTGACGTCACCTGAAAAAACTGGATTAGGTGACGTCAAAACTGAAAAAACTAAAAAAGGCAAAAACTACAAAAAAACTAAAAACTAATAAAAAAAATAAAAAAGCTAAAAAACTAAAAAAACTATAAAGGTAAAAACCAATAAAAAACTAAAAAAAAAACTGAAAAAACTAAAAAAAGGCAAAAACTACAAAAAAAAACTAAAAACTAATAAAAAAAGTAAAAAAGCTAAAAAACTAAAAAAACTAAAAAAACTAAAAAAAGGTAAAAAACTAAAAAAAATAAAAAATAAAAAAAAACTAAAAAAAAGGAAAAAACTGAAAAATAAGCTAAAATAAAGGTAAAAACCAATAAAAAACTAAAAAAAAAAAGGAAAAAACTAATAAATGACGACACTCAAAGAGAAAGCGACCAGGACAAAAAACTAAAAAAAAGGCAAAAACTACAAAAAAACTAAAAACTAATAAAAAAAATAAAAAAGCTAAAAAACTAAAAAAACTAAAAAAAGGTAAAAAACTAAAAAAACTAAAAACTAAAAAAAAACTAAAAAAGGTAAAAACTAAAAGAACTAAAAAAGAAAAAAATAAATGACGACACTCAAAGAGAAAGCGACCAGGACAAAAGGAATGTTCGATTAGCAATCAACAAAGCACCGGGACACAGGGAGTATAAATGACGAAAACTAAAAAACGAATGTATATACAGACCGGTACACCGGGATACAAATGACGACCGGGACACAGGGAATATAAATAACGACCGGGACACAGGGACACAACTACAACGGGGACACCGGGGGAAACAGGGGGATATAAATGACGACCGGGACAAAAAAACTAAAAAGAAATAAAAACTAAAAACTAATAAAAAAAACTAAAAAATCTAAAAATCTAAATAAGCTAAAAAGAAAAAAAAAGGAAAAAAATAAAGGAGAAAAACAAAACTAAAAAACGAATGTATATACAGACCGGGACACCGGGATACAAATGATGACCGGGACCCGGGACACAGGGAATATAAATGACGACCGGGACACAGGGACACAACTACAACGGGGACACCGGGGGAAACAGGGGGATAACCTGACAATCTATTTATATGCAAAGACAATGGGACAGCAAAGAATGTTGTATATTCGCAAGTTTTACGTAGTTAAAACCATATATATATATATATATATCTATATTCACAGGTGGGACATAGGGACACAACTACAATGGCGCGTAACTATTATGGCGCGTAACGACTTACGCGCGCGGGGGGGGCTTGGGGGGGGCGCGAAGCGCCCCCACCAACTAGGTGTTGGGGTGGCGCGAAGCGCCACCCCAACAGCTAGTATATATATATATATATATATACTAGCTGTTGGGGTGGCGCTTCGCGCCCCCCCAAGCCCCCCCACGCGCGTAAGTCGTTACGCGCCATATTAGTTACGCGCCATTGTAGTTGTGTCCCTGTGTCCCACCCGTGAATAGAGATAGATATAAATATATGTTTTTAACTACGTAAAACATGCGAATATACAACATTCTTCGCTGTCCCATTGTCTGTGCATATAAATAGATTGTCAGGTTTACTGACTCTTGAACATGCAACATATAATTGTCCATGGGAAAAACAATCCGTATTCAGATCTATACCTCATTATTCTAATGATGTGTCCCTGTGTCCCGGTCGTCATTTATATTCCCTGTGTCCCGGTCGTCATTTGTGTCTCGGTGTCCCAGTTTGTAATTTCTCTTTGAGTGTCCCGGTCGTCATTTATATTCCCTGTGTCCCGGTCGTCATTTGTGTCCCGGTGTCCCGGTCTGTAATTTCTATTCGAACAATCCCTGTGTCCCGGTCGTCATTTATATATCCCGCCTGTGCCCCCGGCGTCACCGTTGTAGTTGTGTCCCTGTGTCCCGGTCGTCATTCATATTCCGTGTCCCGGTCGTGATTTGTGTCCGGGTGTCCCAGTCTGTAATTTCTCTTTGAGGTTCCCGGTCGTCACTTATATTCCCTCTGTCTCGGTCGTCATTTGTGTCCCGGTCTGTAATTTCTCTTTGAGTGTTTTTTCTTTTTAGTTTTTTTTAGTTTTTTACCTTTTTTCTTTTTTCAGTTTTCTTTTTCTTCTTTATTTTTCAGCGTCACTATGAAGTACATATCGACGAACCTTTGTTTTTTTAACTTAAATCTGGTAGGCATTGATGACCTTATCCAAGTCAAAATCCCAAACCCTATCATTTTCAGTTTTGATATGTTTTGACTCTCGCTGTCCAGGTGGATTTTCATCTAACTGCGCGGTTTTGCGTTCAAATACCGTTAATGACGTCACCGTCAAAGCAAAAATGACGACAACTAATTTCATGACTTCAGCCGACACAGAAACATGACGTCACCTGATCCATAGACAGACAGACAGACAACTTATTTTTATATATATAGAAGATATATATATATATAAATATATATATATATATATATATATATATATATATATATATATATATATATATATATATATATATATATATATATATATATATATATATATATATATATATATATATATATATATATATATATATATATATATATATATATATATATATATATATATATATATATATATATATATATATATATATATATATAAAAATAACTTGTATGTCTGTTTGTTTGTACGCATATGACGTCATTATAAGTATATAAGGCTCTGTATATGACGTCATTATAAGTATATAAGGGCGAAATTCAGAGACAAATTTCAGTATAAATCCTACAATGGCAGAAGAAACAGCCGAGGAAGCAGCTCAAAGAGTTAATTCAAAGAGAAATTTTAGTATAAATCCTACAACGGCAGAAGAAACAGCCGAGGAAGCGGCTCAAAGAGTAAATGCCAAAAGGCTTGCGGCTAAAAGAGAAAGTAAGAAAAGAAAGCGTGCCGAGGAATCACAAGAACAACGTGAAAACAGGCTTGCGTCTCAAAGAGAAATTACCAAAAAAAATAGTGCCGAGGAATCACAAGAACAAAGTGAAAACAGGCTCGCGGCTCAAAGAGATAATACCAAAAAAAGCGTGCCGAGGAATCACAAGAACAACGTGAAAACAGGCTTGAGACTCAAAGAGAAATTACCGAAAAAATCATGCCGAGGAATCAGAAGAACAACGTAAACAACCAACTAGGTGTTGGTGTGGCGCGAAGCACCACACCAACAGCTATTATTACATAAAAATAATCAAGTATAAAGTCAACCATCAAAAGCTAAAAGCCTGAGAAAACTTGCCTGATTTTCGAAAAGGGGAAAACACCCAGAAAGGGCAAGTGACCTTAATGAAAATTACACCAACTAATTCAGCACATCAAAGAACGGTACTGTAAAGGTTTCAAGCATCTATCTACAAAAATAGGGAATTTTCAAAAAAAAATCGAGAAGGAAGATTCCCATATTTATATTTATTTGGCTGTTTTTTCCTCCAGGAGTGATCGCATCGAACCAATAGTCACAGAAAATTTTGAGAAGGCTCATTCAAACGGAACTGAAAAGTTCTAGCTGCCTTTTTAAGTAGCCAAAAAGTTTTGTTACGTCAAGTGGCGTTTTCTGCCCTTTTGTGGTGTAAAACTACAATTTCAAATAGATAGATACAACTTCAGAGATAGCTAATCGATTCAAAGATGTCAAAAAACTAAATATTGAGCTTTCCAGCATAAGAAGAAGTAATGCGGCGTGATGTCCCATTTGTTCCTAAAGAGTCACGAAGACCCTTCAGAAAAACAGGTTAATACAGAAATTTATTTTAAAGCTTCATTTAGCTAAGTTGATTCACTTGATTACGGAGGGGGACTGGTGGAACATTGGGCTGGTGGTGTGTGTGTGTGCCTGATTCCTCAAAAAGTGTATTTTTATGTACAACTTTTCTAACTCAGCGTATCTTCAACTTACTCAACTTCTTTAAATGAGCTTATAAATTGGGTGCTAAAGCTGGCCCCACACTCAAGGCAGGCAGGCGAGCCCTGTTGGGCTTTGAAGCGGACACTAGTTTTCCTGCGATTCACGGCAACTTAACGGCCATGTGTCAATTCTAAAACTTGGTCAACCTACCTGAGACTCTAGGCGGGCGTGCATCTCCAAAACCTAACACGCAAGTGTTGTCCAATTTGAGAGACATAGCTACTCCCGCCGTTTACCATAACAATTGGAAAACTATAGGTCTCCACGTTCGCCTGCGAGTTCATGGGACTTGTCTCTCATGTGTTAATTCTAAAACACGGTAGTCCACCTGGGACTCTAAGCGGGGAATTCAATTAGGCTTAGCTCGCTTGTTTGCCTGTGAGTCCAAGCAAATTCAGTTCCCCTTTTTGTATACAAGCCGAGTCAACATTGTTTGTCGTGAATCAAACCAAAAATATCGATCAGCCCTTAGTTTTATGGCTATCTACTTTAGTTCTGCCTTAGGATGGATGGGTGGATGATAGACCATCTAAAAATGACATCATCTATATATATATAAAAATAAGTTGTCTGTGTGTGGATCTGTGTGTGGATCAGGTGACGTCATGTTTGTCCGCATATGACGTCTGAATTATTTCACACTAATACAAAAGAAGAAAAAAACTAAAAAAGGTAAAAACTACAAAAAAAACTAAAAAGAAAAAAAAACTAAAAAAGCTAAAAAACTAAAAAAAAACTAAAAAAAGGTAAAAATCTAATAACTAAAAAAAAACTGAAAAAAATAAAAAAAGGCAAAAACTACAAAAAAAATAAAAACTAATAAAAAAACTAAAAAAGCTAAAAAACTAAAAAAACTAAAAAAAAACAAAAAAAGGTAAAAAACTAAAAAAAAACTAAAAACTAAAAAAGAAAAAAACTAAAAAAAAGGAAAAAACTGAAAAATAAAAGAGAAAAAGAAAACTAAAAAAATATGAATAAATATATATAAAAATAAGTTGTTTGTGGGTTATGTCTGTCTGTCTGTCTGTCGAGTGACGTCGTGTTTGTCCGCATATGACGTCTGAATTATTTCACACTAATACAAAAGAAGAAAAAAAACTAAAAAAGGTAAAAACTACAAAAAAAACTAAAAAGAAAAAAAAACTAAAAAAGCTAAAACTAAAAAAAACTAAAAAAAGGTAAAAAACTAAAAACTAAAAAAACTGAAAAAACTAAAAAAAGGCAAAAACTAAAAAAAAAACTAAAAACTAATAAAAAAACTAAAAAAGCTAAAAAACTAAAAAAACTAAAAAAACTAAAAAAAGGTAAAAAACAAAAAAAAACTAAAAACTAAAAAAGAAAAAACTAAAAAAAAGGAAAAAACTGAAAAATAAGAGAAAAAGAAAACTAAAAAAATATTAACAAATATAAAAAATATAAATATAAATATAATATAAATTAGCAATCAACAAAGCACCGAGACACAAATGACGACCGGGACACAGGGAGTATAAATGACGACCAGGACATAAGTAAAAAAAAAACTAAAAAAACTAAAAAAAATGGTAAAAACTACAAAAAAACTAAAAACTAATAAAAAAACTAAAAAATCTAAAAATCTAAATAAACTAAAAAAGAAAAAAAAAGAAAAAAGGAAAAAAATAAAGGAGAAAAACAAAACTAAAAAACGAATGTATATACAGACCGGGACACCGGGATACAAATGACGACCGGGACACAGGGAATATAAATGACGACCGGGACACAGGGACACAACTACAATGGGGACGCCGGGGGGCACAGGGGGATATAAATGACGACCGGGACACCGGGACACAAGGAATATAAATGACGCCCGGGACACTCAGAGAGAAATCACAGACTGGAACACCGGGACACAAATGACGACCGGGACACAGGGAATATAAATGACGACCGGGACACAGGGACATAACTACAAAGGGGACGCCGGGGTGCACAGGGGGATATATAAATGACGATGGCGACTCAGGGAATGGTCGATTAGCAATCACCATCAACAAAGCTCAAGGGCAATCATTAGAATCATGAGGTATAGATCTGAATACGGATTGTTTTCCCATGGACCATTATATGTTGCATGTTCAAGAGTCGGTAAACCTGACAATCTATTTATATGCACAGACAATGGGACAGCAAAGAATGTTGTATATTCGCAAGTTTTACGTAGTTAAAAACATATATATATATATATATATATATATATATATATATATATATATATATATATATATATATATATATATATATATATATATATATATCTATATTCACAGGTGGGACATAGGGACACAACTACAATGGCGCGTAACTAATATGGCGCGTAACGACTTACGCGCGCGGGGGGGCTTGGGGGGGGGCGCGAAGCGCCCCCTCCAACTAGGTGTTGGGGTGGCGCGAAGCGCCACCCCAACAGCTAGTTTTCTATACAATCATGGAAAAGGGTTATTCCAGCTTTGCCTCTCAATCAAACTATCTGTCTTGGCTTTGTCTCCAATTGGTCAATGGCTTGATGGCAACTACCCTAAATATTTTTAAGGTCTAAACAAATTCCAGTGTCTTAGGTAAATACCCTGTTGTTTTAAAAACATTTGCATATAAGGGCTTTAAACCTCTATAATGGGGTTCTTTGATTGTTTTGTTGTTAGGGAAGGAGGGAGGTGCCGCAGAGGGTGCATTTTAATTGCAAAACATCCTAACTTTCACTGAACCTTCAGATAAAAACAGAATTAGTTCTAACGGAGAGACGAGGAGAGGATAGAGGTAGAAATTGATATATAATCCCCAGGGCCGTATCCAGGAATTTTGTTTGTTTTTTGTCGGGGGAGGGGGGGTGAATAAAACTTTTAAAACGCATCAAAAATGTGTATTTGATATTAATCCCTCTTAATTTCTGGGAATATTTCTGGTCTACGCTGTTATTGTGAAAGTAAAAAGCAGCATTGGAACCCAAAATGAGCAGATATATTCCTTATAAGAGGGGGACTGCCCCTTCCTCATCTTCACTTCCATCTCATGGTCACAGAAACTTCGGCTGGTGCTCATTACGTCAGAAATTGAGAATTTTAGTCCTTTTTTTATAAACTGAAATTGATTGGAGACCAACCAGCCACTGGGGGATATTTTGCGGGGGATATTTTCCGAGGGGGGTAAATACCGGCTCCCGATGTAGAATAGCTGTCAGTGGACAAAGGAGCGACCTGAAATTTCCACTCTAGGGCTTTTTCAAACCTAATCACTATCTTTTGTAAAAAAAAATAAAAACCATAGAGAAGAAGACAAAACAAATTTACGTCATTAAAGTTAGTGACCACACCCATTAGTTCTCTGAACTCCGTTAGGATCTTCATTGTATAAAAACCGCAATGAATAGCCATAACAGCATCAGTTCTTTGAGTTTTCCTCTGAGAGTTTCTAACACTTAAGCTAAGAGTCATGAAAACTTTGGTAAGTTGAACGCTGTATTTAGAATTCTACAGTCTCACTCAAAAGAAGGTTTGCAAGTTACTTTGCGATGAAAATCTTTGAAATATTTATTACTATGTTTGACTCAGTGTCACTTTTTTCATTGCCAAAAACATTCTTTTACTTTCTGTTTTCCTAAAAAGTAAAAAAAAATGAGTCTTTTAAAAATAAGTTTCAATCTCATACCTCAGTCGTGAGAAACAGGGTATAATTAACAAAATACAAATGAATTTCATTACCTTTTAGTGAAAAATATTGAATGTATTCAATCTCTATAACGATATATACTTACTTGCCATTAGGCTTCTGGCATAGCAATAATAATAATAATTATAACAATAAAAAACCGTTTGCTCTTTCACGAGCATTTGAAAACCAACAAAAACGTGCAAAATTAACCCCAAGAAAATGTTAGCCGTTGTTTAGCATCCCGTATTTGTCTTCATATTAGCGAATGACTGGGAGAACAGGCAAGTGCAAATTTATTTAAAATAAAAAGTAAGAAACCAAACTAAGCCTACATTAGTAAACCACAAAGAGTAATTAAACAACTTTAGCTGTTTGGTACCTTATATTTTTAGCTTTTTTGTTAGTTTTGACCCGCGTTCCTTTTTTTCAATTTAGAAAGAGCCACTATCAAAAGCTGCATAACAGTATATGGGGGTTTTGTTATTTAAAATTGAATTTCTAATTTTCTTTGACTCTTTAAGATATATATGTTTGTGTGAGTTTCCACTTAACTAATTCAAAAATTTAAACCCAGGAACAAAAAATGCTCCCAAGGAAAGCTAAAAAAACATATTTTAAATCCTCTTTTAAATTACAAAATATTATACAAACCTTTTGCTCTTGAGAACGACGATATATAACTCACAGTGGAACATAATACAATTGAAGTTCTTCAAATAATTACCAGAGATAACTCTTCTCCCACATTAAGTATAAAAGATTAGCATCTACAATTAAAGATTAGTAAAAGAATGAAAATAGCACGTTATAGAGTCACTAGATGGAAGAACACTTTTAGCCCTCAACGGGATAAGTGGAAGTCGGCAACTTCATTTGTTTAAAATACTTATGGAACAGTTCTTCACTGTGATTCACATGGAAGACCAATTTCTCTGGTAAATATTTAAAGGGTACTGCAAGTGGTTCCATATTTCTTGTTCACGCCATACATTAAACAAAGAAGTTGAGAATCCAAATCTAGAAGGAATATTTTTAAAATCCATAACATTATTGGTACCTCATTAATATTTACAATTATTTAATTCGCATAATTGTTGACTTTCTTCCCCGTAATCTACATTCCGGTAGAAATTATCATAGGCAGTGCAATAGCGCTGATTAAATCAAACAGTTCGTGGTAACAAACTATAGTAAGGAGCGACCCGGCTCAATAGTAACCGAAACTCTAAAAAATGGAATTTTGATTCCAATAGTTACATAAAAAATCGCATTTTAATGCTGATTTTAAATATATAACTTTCATCAAGATTAGTTTTACCAATCAAAAGTTACGAGCCTGAGAAAATTTGCCTCATTTTAGAAAATAGGGGAAAACACCCCCTAAAAGTCATACAATCTTAACCAAAATCACACCATCAGATTCAGCGTATCAGAAAACTTTATTGTAGAAGTTTCAAGCTCCTATCTACAAAAATGTAGAATTTAGCATTTTTTGGCAGAAGATAAATCATGGATGCGTGTTTATTTTTTTTTCCCAGGGGTTATCGTATCGACCCAGTGGTCCTAGAATGTCGCGAGAGGGCTCATTCGAACGGAAATTAAAAGTCCTAGTGCCGTTTTTTAAGTGACCAAAAAATTGGAGGGCACCTAGGCCCCCTCCCACGCTCATTTTTCCCCAAAGTCACCAGATCAAAATTCTGAGATAGCCATTTTATTCACCATAGTCGAAAAATCTAATAACTATGTCTTTGGCGACGACTTACTCCCCCGCAGTTCCCGTGGGAGGGGTTGCAAGTTACAAACTTTGACCTGTGTTTACATATAGTAATGGTTACTGGGAAGTGTACAGACGTTTTTAGGGGGATTTTTTTGGTTTAGGGGGCGAGTTGAGGAGGGGGGGTTACGTGGGAGGATATTTCCATGGAAAAACTTTTCATGGGGGAAGAGAATTTCAATGAAGGGGGCGCAGGATTATATGAGGGGCTTACCTCCTCGTTATACCTCACTCTTTACGCTAAAGTATTTTTAGTAATTTCAACTATTTATTCTACGGCGTTTGTGATTCAGAGGTCATTCTTAAGGAATTGGGACAAAATTTAAGCTTTACTGTAAAGAGCGAGGTATCGACAAGGGTTGAACCCCTTTATATACGCAATAAAAACATACGAATATAGAAGTTCGTTACGTAAGTTAATTCGTAAATTACGTATATTTTTTACTTTTAAAATATTCGTAAAAAAAATTTAAAGTTCTAGTTGCCTTTTTATGTAATCAAAAAATTGGAGGGCAACTAGGCTTCCTCCCTATCTCCTTTTTTCTCAAAATCTTCCGATTAAAACTATGAGAAAGCCATTTAGCCAAAAAAACATTAATATGCAAATTTCGTTTTAGTTATTTATGTGCGGAGAGCCAAGACCAAAACATGCATTAATTAAAAAACGTTCAGAAATTAAATGAAAAAAGCAAGTTTTTTTAAATGAAAGTAAGGAGCGACATTAAAACTTAAAATGAACAGAAATTACTCCGTATATGAAAGGGGCTTTTTCTCCTCTACGTCCCGCTCTTTACGCTAAAGTTTTTTTTACTGTTTTAAAAAGTAGACTTAAGAGAAAGAGTCGAACTTTAGCGTGAAGAGCGGGACGTTGAGGAGGAAAAGCCCCTTTCATATACGGAGTAATTTCTGTTCGTTTTAAGTTTTAATGTCGCTCCGTACTTTCATTTAAAAAAACTTGTTTTTTTTTTATTTAATAAAGATAAGGACAGGTAACAGGCTAGGAAATAATAAGAAGGGCTACAAAAGGTTAAGTTTCTTTCTCTTAAAGCATAGAGCAATAATAATAATATAAAAGGTTACTAACCAACTCATTTAATTCTTCCCGGATGAATTCTAGTGACTAAGCTTAATTATAGTTTTATTATCATGCCAGCCTTCTTACGATGTTTCTTTCAAAGAAAAACTTAGAATACTGAAAAAAAAGCTAGGCCTTAGAGCCGTGTCATGAGACCTCAAGATATTTAGACCTTTTCTACAACCTTTCCCCCATGATTTCTCGATATTTTCTATTTAATTCGCCGATTTTTGGTACTTTTTTTCCATGTCAAGCCCCGACAAAATAAAACACATACGAAACCGAGTCTATTATACATACGTATATATATATATATATATATATATATATATATATATATATATATATATATATATATATATATATATATATATATAAATTCTAATCTTTTGTTTCAGGAAATCTCTGTTTTCCAAAAACATCCGTGAATTTTTATTTTCTTTCAGGCAATTTTATTGGCTGTATTGGCAGTAACAACAGCAAAGCCTTTCATATATGGTTACCCTGGTTTTCAACCATTGTCTTACCCATACCTTAGGTATGGTGTATATCCATACTCTGCCTACCCCTACAGTGTACCAGTGACAACAGTTGCTAAGTCAGCAGAGGTGAAATCTGTAGCAACACCTTTCACCGTGCCTTTAGCCCCAACATATACTGCAAGCCAGTATCATTCTCAAGATGAACTTGGGCAAGCTAGCTATGGGTATGCTCATCCAGGTCAATCCCACGCAGCAACAAGAGATGCATTTGGTAACGTCGTAGGAAGTTATGCTTACATAAACCCGGATGGGAAAGAGGTTCGTGTCAACTACGTCGCTGACTCCAACGGGTTCCGTGTTGCTTCAAACAATCTTCCAGTTGCCCCAACAGCCCCAGTGTTTGAAGTATCTGCAGAACCGGTTCCTGTTGAAGATACACCAGAAGTCAAAGCTGCTAAGGCCGAACATTTCGCCGCTGTCGAGGCTGCTAAGGCACGTAACGCAGAAACAGAACAGGAACAGACTTCAAGCCGTCGAAAACGCTCAATTATCCTCACCTCACCAGTTCAACATATAAATCCCTTCTCCTACAGCTACACATACGCTGCACCGTCAGTATATCGTAGTCCATTAGCTTATGCAGCACACACTGCTCCAGTTGCTTACGTAGCACCAACTGCTTATGCCGCTCCAGTTGCCTATGCTAAACCAACTACTTATACTGCTCCCGTTGCCTATGCTGCACCAGCTCTTCCAGTGCAACCAGTCAGAGAAGCAACACTGACAAAAACCGTTTTGAATCCAGGTCATGCTGTATCTTACAGGGTAGACTGAACTAACAATACTGCAAGAGCCTCCACCTAAT
Organism: Artemia franciscana; assembly: GCF_032884065.1. Lineage (NCBI taxonomy): Eukaryota > Metazoa > Arthropoda > Branchiopoda > Anostraca > Artemiidae > Artemia > Artemia franciscana. Next base: position 31,924,846 of record NC_088872.1, on the reverse strand, counting down.
TTATTTCTAAATTAATAAAACTGCCAAAAGAACTGATTGTTTTATACTTTGTTGTTTCTAAATAAAATTTTGCGAAATTACCCTATGCCTTTGACTGTTCATTCGAAAAGACAATCTAGTAAAGAAAAAGTTTTGAAATACGGTTTGGTTAATAACATAATAAAAATAAATGATCAACTATATGCCTTTTCGCAAAAAGGACATGTCAGAAGTATATCCACAAAACATTTTAGTTTTTCCTAAAAACGGTACTTCAACATACTTCTTCTTTTTTCGAAGGTATTACATTGCAATATAAATTTACTGTAGTTGAAGTTTTTAAGGCCCGTAGCGTAACTTTGGAAGGTAAAGATAGCTCCAGCCGTCAAAAGCCTTCTGTTTTCAAATTCTCGTCAGTCCAGCATATATATCCCATCGCCAACATGCATTAATATCACTTTATCATAGCTCGACAGGTTATAGAAATACAACACCAGCTACTTGTGATGCTCCAGCTGTATATGCTGTACCAGCAGCACTCACTGAGACAGTTTTGAACTCAGGTCACACCGTACCATAGAGAGTAGATAGAACAACGCAGTATATTTTCAAGTTAGCAACTCATTTATACTGAAATTGTTAAAACTAATTGTTAAGATGTCCTACGTCTGATTTTATAAATTATCTAAGTCTGATTTAGAAAAATATTATGAAGCTGATTGACCTTGGTTTTGTAGCTTGACCTTGCTTCAGTTGGAGTACAATAAAGGAGAAAATACCACAATCTTCAAGAAAATCGATTCAATTTCCACATATGATTTAAAACATGCAACATGTGTTAGGAAGAACAATTTAAATTTTAGGAGTTAGCAATTTTGTACAAAATATTTAAAAAAAACAAAATCTATTTTTAATACGGTTTCAAAATAAGCAAAATTACCTAAGTTTAAAGCTTCCCTTAAAGCTTCCATCAAAAGTAAGTCTTGATGAAAATTGCAACATGAAATTTAACAATGTTAGGCTTATCCCCCCCCCCCGGATAACTCCACCCACATGTAAAACTGAGCAGTCACGGAGATAGTAGGACAAATAAAAATAATGAAGGGATAAAATAATAAAGGGAAATAAGGGATATTGGAGTATTCTACCAACAGTAAAAAGTGTAGGCACAATACTTGGTTTAGAACGTCTTACAGCATTTATTTTTACACTTTCATTTTATTTCAATCCTTTTTTCTAGTTTCTGGGGGTTAATTTTTTCATAGCAGGATGAGATACAGTTTAGCTTTGGGTTTGTGGGGTGATATCAACCCCGACGGTGAACTTACAAGGTTTATTAAAGTTTTTGATCAAAACTGATATCTCAATCTTTGATTCGATATCATACTTTTTAGAGGAGGGCCTGATAGTAGAAAAAGAACCAAAAGGGGCCCCAATCGCCTTCCAGTAGTTTTTGGCCTTTAAAAAAGACACAAGAACTTTCAATTTACAATAGAATAATCCATCTCCCAAGTTTATAAATTGTCCCTTTCATTTGAAGTGGGTGAGAAATAACTTTTTGGCACTTTTCTGGCCCTTTTTTGGTTTCCATTTGAGCGGACCAACACTTTTTTTTATCTTCCTTCTTCATTGAGGTCTCCACAGCTCAAAGTTTCATATAAATTTCAGGCAAATCGGAAAAATTCTGCGGTTTTTTGAACCCCTTTGGGTAGAGGAGGAACCGATTTCAAAGATGCATACCCTACGAATAATTTTTTTGCACATTAGTCCCCTTGGCTGGAGGACTTACGGCTGTAAGTTTCAGATTGATCAGGAAAAAAGTTTTGGTGACTCATTTCCGGGGCCATAGCTTCCCCTTCCCACAGAAAAATGTTAATGATCTTTCTAACCATGGAAATGATCCCTGAATGTTTCACGCCACTGGACTCCCGAGATCATACACGCCCCCCTTTTCCACTATAAACCATATCTGTAAAGATTTGACAGTTCGCATAACTTACAGTCCTTATCCCAGGGGATATGGGGTTATATCATCCTTGGATACAAAATTTTTTATATATTTTTTTACTGTTCTGAACAAAATCGGTACCTCGATATGTTCATCAGATGCCCGAAGGGGTTACAAGAGGACCAGATATCAAGAATGCTTCTAGGACAGGGGCTGGCTTCTCTCCAATCATTTTCAACTTTCAAAAAGGCACTAGAATCTCAACTTCTGATAGAATGAGCTTCCACCGAAGTTTATAGGACTATAATGGGGCTTGAGGAGGAGGAAGCCCCCTCCCACGCAGAATAAATTCTGCTCGCTATTGGGGTTAATGTTACTCTTTATTTTCATAATCAAGGCTTAGGTCTTAAATTTTACCAGAAATCAAGAGAGATTAGAAATCAATTTTTACCTCATCCCATTCCATAAAAGTAATTATATATTTATCTGAAGACTTAATTAGAGTTGGGATATTTTGACATGAAAATGCACTCTTTGAGGATTCTCCCTCCTCCGCCCGCCTAAAAATGATGCACTATTCTCATTCATAATAGCTGACGTGCACTTATGAATCATTGCGCATAATTTTATGAAATGTACAGCAAATTAGTTTAATTACATGAAGTTTTAAAATAAACGTCAGAAACATATTTCTACAATAAGAGGGATGCATCAATCTGCAGCACCTTCATTCAGGCTTAATCTAAATGAAGGGAGATGAAAAATTAATTCCTACCCCCTCCCCCCACGTGCCTCTCTAGATTTATCTGAAGGCTTGTTGAGATTTATACAGACTGGGCATTGAAATCCGCTCTTTAGCATCTGGCACCCTCCTCCACTAACAAAATGACCCACCACTCCTCCTTCATAATGGAAAATTAAGCACTTTCGTTCTGTTTATTTGTCTTAAATTCCTTTTGGCTGCTCAATTTGACATTTAGGGAAAAATTTCCAGGGAGGATAAGCCAGACCCCAAATTTAACATGTCCGATAACTTTGTACTAAATATAAAACTTTCCCCTCACAAGTTAAGGGTATAAGTAAATATGAAAAATTTTACAGAAAGAAGGCAAACACCCCAAATTCCATTTTGATAAAAATTGCTCCGTGAAATTTAACATGTCTAATAACCCTGCACTAGAAATCTTTAACAGCCCTAAATTGTACGACACGAATTTTTATAATTTTCAAGAAAAATGGTCACAAATGCGAGATTGTTTTATTTTATTGGTCTGTCAACGTGGAATTATCCATATAGCGGTTGCAGATAACTTGGAAAGGGTTTAATCAAACAGGAGTTTTAGTAGAATGGTAAGTACAAAAAATAACACCATAGAAAAATGCCGAAACGTGTCAATTTGTTCTGCAAAAAAAACAAAAACAATTTGGCCCGATAAAGGGAGAAGATCTCTTAAAAAGAAAACTCACAAGGGCAATTATCAAGAACAACACTAGTAAATACATACAGTAACATATAGCAAATAAAATACAGCAGCACTAGCGTTTATAAAGTTTGGTATACTTGCATACTAGCTATTAGAAGATGAGTATATATTTCTATTAGATAAAAGATGCCTTATCCCTGAAGGTTAATTAAATAAAAAAACTAGTTTTTTTTAACTGAAAGTAAGGAGCGACATTAAAACTTAAAACGAGCAGAAATTACTCCGTATATGAAATGGGTTGTCCCCTCCGCAATCCCTCGCTCTTTACGCTAAAGTTTTTAATTGTTTTAAAAAAGTAATTTCTGAAAGTTTTTGAATTAATGTATGTTTGATTTTGGCTCTCCGCACATAAATTATTAAAATAAAATTTGTATACTAATTCTTTTTTTTGGCTTTATGGCTTTCTCTTAGTTTTGATCAGACGATTTTGAGAAATGAGGGGTGGGGAAGGAGGCCTAGTTGCCCTCCAATTTTTCAGTTACTTAAAAAGGCAACTAGAACTTTTAATTTTTAACGAATGTTTTTATTAGTAAAAAATATACATAACTTAAGAATAAACTTACGTAACAAAAGGGTTTGCCCCCTCGTTAATACCTCGCTCTTTACGCTAAATCTTAATTTTTGTCCCAATTCTTTAAGAATGACCCCTGAATCGGAAAGGCCGTAGAATAAATAGTTGAAATTACTAAAAATACTTTAGCATAAAGAGCGAGGTACTTATCTCCTCCTAAATACCTCGCCCTTTATGCTAAAGTATTTTTAGAACCCCTCATATGCGTAATAATCTCCGTTCGTCTTAAGTTTTAATGCTACTCATTACTTTCAATTGAAAAAACCTTTTCATGTTTATTTTTTCATTGTTTATTTTTATAGTAATGATATAAAATCCCGCGCCCTTTTCATTGATATCTCTTCCCCCATGACATATTCCTCCAAGGAAAGATCCTCCCACATAGCCCCCTCCCCTCAACCCCACCCCCAAACCAAAAAAATCCCCCTGAAAACGTCTGTACACTTCCTAATAACCATTAATGTATGTAAACACTGGTCAAAGTTTGTAACTTGCAGCCCCTCCCACGGGAACTGTGGGGGAGTAAGTCATCCCCAAATACATAGTTATTATGGTTTTCAACTATGCGGAACAAAATGACTATCTCGAAATTTTGATCCGTTGACTTTGGGAAAAATGAGCGTGGGAGGGGGCCTAGGTGCCCTCCAATTTTTTGTCACTTAAAAAGGACACTAGAACTTTTCATTTCCGTTAGAATGAGCCCTCTTGCAACATTCTAGGACCATTTGGTGAAAACGATGACCCCTGGGAAAAAAAAAAAAAAAAAATAAAAAAAATAAACACGCACCCGTGATCTGTCTTCTGGCAAAAAATACGAAATTCCACATTTTTGTAGATAGGAGCTTGAAATTTCTGCTATAGGGTTTTCTGATACGCTGAATGCGATGGTGTGATTTTCGTTAAGATTCTATGACTTTTAGGGGGTGTTTTCCCCTATTTTCCAAAATGAGACAAATTTTCTCAGGCTCATAACTTTTGATGACAAAGACTAAATTTGATGAAACTTCTATATTTAAAATCAGTATGAAATTCCAATTCTTTTGATGTATCTTTTAGCATCAAAATTCCGTTTTTTAGAGTTTCATTTACTATTGAGCCGGGTCACTCCTCACTACAGTTCGTTACCACGAACTGTTTGAAAATACGTTTGTATTTACCGATTTTCCAGTTTTTGAATGCGTTGGATTTAGCGTGAAAATTGAATGTTGAGGGGATAACAAATCCCTCTCATTGCAGAAACAAAGTGAATGCGAATTTAAAAGATTACACTCATATACTTAACGGCAGAGAGGCGTAAGGAAAAGGGGTCAACCTCCTAGGAACAAGATTTGCCCTATGGATGTCCTAAAGATGCTTAAGAATTGAGAAATAAAAATCTCTGTTGACTTTCAGACCCCCTCCTCCCTCTCAACATAGTAACGAAATGAATGAATTTTTGGAGGTTATTAGAATTCAGGATGCAAGAATATAGTCAGGGCGCCAGATTCTGTATCGTGCACCCACCCATGCCAGAAGGTACAAAAATGCTGAGGACGGATCCTAGGGCGCATGTTCGCCGTTGGGGCGTTTCCGAGATATAGGCCAAAAACACCAAATTTAGCCTATAACTAAGTGTGACGATTTAGGATTTTTTGTGAGTTATTGGGTTAAGGAATCCGGCGTAATGTTATATTAATCGAAAGAAGAGATCTAGATCTACAAGAATATGAATTTTAAATTGAAAAAAAAACTACTTTTTCTCTATTTACTGCAGTTTCAAAATAAGTGCTGTAAAATTCGACAAATATCTCAAAGAAAGGCTATAAACTCGAAATTCTTCAAGGTAGCAATTTTTTTTCATATTCGAAAAGAAAGTTCATTCAATTCCGTACAATTTGAGCTAAAAAATATAAACTATTTTTATTTTTAAAAGGTCTACGATTTTCTTTGAAGTGTCACTGAAATGATCACTAACCGTACCGTGAAAAGGGACATAATTTTTTTTTCTTCAAAGGGTAGGAATACTTCAAATCTCCTAACTGTTTAAAATTTTTAACTTTTATTTAAAAATAAAAATAGGTTTAAAAAATGTTGACTAAAAAAGGTTTTTTTTTTTTAGAATGGACGAATATGTTTTCTGGTGTACTAAGGCTTCTGCAATTACCTTTTTGGGACCTGATTTGCCACTGACACGACTGAGCTATTTTCTACATGAAAGAATTCTGCTTCACAGATGGATTCAGTCGGCGCACTGAAGTTGTCTTACTCGGCCTGCCCGTAAAATTGGGTAAGAGTAACTGATTAGGGACCAGTTGTAATTAAAAGTAAAAGGTATCAAATAAAACTTTCAAAAATATTCCTCATTTTCTTCTTCAGAGAATTTAAATGGGGCAAGGTCAGACTCCCTGCATGCCCTCCTCGTTCCACGGCAGGAGCATAAGCTGCAGCATCCTTTCATTTTTGAGCAGCTACAGTCTTTCCTGCATCTTCCACTTTTGCATCTGCAGTAGGCTTCCAGGCTTGATGCTTCTTTACAGCTTGAGACAACCACATCTACTCCCCCTTCAGCCATCTTCCATCCATGGAGGAGTGTATGTGGAAAGCTCATCCGAGCCTGTACTGACAACAAGATTATCCATGTAGCGAATATGGCTCTTTGTATGCATGGCTCGAAGGTGTCGTCAGAAGGTGGCAGTCTTCTCACGTCTTGTTTCTGGCACCAAATGTAAGCCCTTACATTGGCCAGTGAATTGAATCCGGCCTGTTTACCGTACATTTCAATGACCAGGGATTTTGATAGGTCGTAAACTTCTCTAAACGCGTCGACTGAAAGCTTCCCTTCTGCATCCTTGATCCGCTCCGTCACAGACACCATTTTTGAGGCAAAAGTTGGAGACGCCACGGTGTTTAAGAAAGAAGCTTTCCTGACACCGAAGAAAAAGTTCGTTGTGTCACACCCTGACAGACAGTGCACGAACGGTAACATAATCTGCTCCTCTTTGGACAAGTGGACTCAATCCACCAGCTCGTGTACTGGGATAGTGTAAGTCGGGAACTTCAAGAAAATTTTGCTCAGTCCTTCAGCTTGAAGCTCTTCAAAAAAATGAGCACGGGCTAATGTCACGTCTTTGTCGTTGGCATGCACAACGATGCTACAAGCGTAACGGCTAGCGTACTTTGCATGCGTCATAAGGCGTTGGTCAGCCTCTTCGTGGCTGGAGGACAAGCATTCCTCGTAGTCACAGTGTTCTGGTATAGTTGGACTGCAGCCAAGCTTGACCAGAGACACTTTGAATCTCTCCTTGGACCCACCTAAGAGAATATGGTTGAGTGTGTTCGGAAGCTGATTGCCCATCTGCTCCCAGGTTTCATATAAAATTTCGAGGAGCCGGCTTTTAGACGCTGAGCTTGCAAGTACGGCATCCCATTCTTCAATTGTGCTAAGAACGGAAATCTGGAGGTTTTTCCCTTTCCCTCGTCTGAGTCTGCATGCTTCATGATTTCAAGGAGATCGACTCTCCGGTATCCGTGAGCTTCCCAAACAGCCCGTCGTACCGATCTGCGACAATGTGGACTTCAGGTATACCCACTGAAAGATTATTCAGCAATGATAGAAGCAATCTTTTTGCGAAGGATTTGACTGTTTCAAAGCTGGCAGGCCGATATGACCTTATTTTGGACATTAGGTCAATGATGTGTACTGTAGCTGATGTTGTTTCTTTGGATTTCAGAGTCGCCGGCAAAGCTGCAAGTCCTCCTTTTATTCTTAGCCAGTTAGACAGCACAGCTTTGTTCCCCGTCCTCATTTTCCAGCCAGAGGATGTCTTGGTTGATTGTTGGGGAAGATGTACAAAAATGGATAGAGGCAAAGGAAGAATCTCTTTTGTGAGGATCTTTGCAACTGCTTTCTCCTTTTTTTTTTCGCCGTAGCTCAACTGAGCAATAATGATTCTCTTCAAGGCTGTTACTTCAGAGCCCAGGAGATTGGTTCTAGGAACACCCTTCACTTTCTGAGTTTTTCTCTCTGAAGAGAAAGTTCGTAGTGCAACCTTTTCACATCGTCTTTCCTGTTACACAGAAAGTCCTCAACCACCTCTTTTCCTTTTGTGGCTACGCAAGTAATATCAGAAACAATCTTCTCATCGTCCACAACTTCTGACGTCACAATATTCACTAGGTCGAAGTCCACTCTGCTGAACGGATAGCCACATGTAGTGAAAATGTCTCGAACACCATCTCGCAAAAGTTGTAATTGCGTCGTCGTCGACTGATTGCCTTCAGGATGTCTCAACACCTCTGTGGATACGTTGACTACTTGCAGGAAACCATTGCTGATGGCAGCAGAAATCGGTAAGGTAAGAATCCCAGCTTCAGTCTGTCTCTCATCCATTTGTTTTCCTATTATTCCGGCCGTCGTCTTTGCATCCTTGTTCACTGTACATTCCAGTATCTGATCGGCCAAGGTGGCCGTGAACCTGGTGTGCATTCTCTTCACTGCGAAGTATCCTTTCATGAACTACCTGTGTACATCAGGAAAGGTTTGTGGTAAAATTCGCATGTCTGATAGGTACTGTATGAGATATCTTGTTTACTGACGATGGTCAGCCACCGCCAAGTATGGCAACATCCGAGCAGTTTCTGTAACATGAGACTCCCAGCGACAGTCTCGTTCAGCATGAATGAATTGCATCGCTATTTCAAGTATTTTCAAGAACTGCCGCCAGAAAGCAAACGTGGGCGACGCATTTCAAAGGGTGTCGAAGGCATTCATTATGGGAGCCAAAGTGATTAAGGTATCGTTTGCCTCCTGAAGTGCAGTTCACGCGTTAGCACCGTTTGTCAATGAAGTCCCGAATAACTCAATGGCACTACCCAGCTGGTCCAGACGGGATAAGTCTTTTTGTGCTTCGGAGTAATACTCTTCCAAGGACTCCAAGTAGAGGGCTAGCAACACCTCGTACAGTATGCAGTAAGCATTGATAGCTCGGTAGCCTTTCCCTTGAAATACCTTTTCGCAAGCACCAGGAAGCAGCAGCTTTGCCTGCACTATAATCTCTTTGAGTCCGGAGCTGTCCATTATCTTACCAACTGCCTTGAGATAGTTGAGCAGGAGGTGGAAGCTCCCCATCCGTAGGATTACGTTCTTGAAGTGATCCGGGTATTTGCTTTTCACTCCCTGTGCTAGCTGATAAATGAAGAGATCTTGCGTGACCACCGTATCGTCACATCCTACAGCTTTACTTATCGCGATGAACGTCCACAGAGGTTTTTTGACTGTTGCGCGGTTGTTTGGTGCTTCATGAAGGAAAGGCAAGTAAAACATTTTGCTTTTAGGAATATTTTCCTTCGAGACTTTACTGCAAATCGTTTGATAGCTCTTTCAATTTTTTTTCTTTTGATCTTCCAAATTTGTGTCATATTCTTCGTTATCATTCATCAGTAAATCAGTATTTGCGTCAGAATCACATGTTGAATCAACCTGAAGTAACGGTTTTCTTTTTATCTTGACCTACCTGACTCACTTTTCTTTTTCATCATCTGCTTATCAATTTCTTCTGCTTAGGTTATCGATCAACTTCCCGCTAGGTAGCGGGTTACTAAACAAAATTCCTATTATCGGGTACACTTGCTAAAAAAGTTAGACCCCCCAGATACAATAATTTTAACTTTTTTTTCTTAGCTCAATGTGTTCGGAATTAAACGGGCTTTCTTTTTGAATATAATAAAACTTTTCCTTGAAAAAATTTCCAGTTTTTAGCTTTTCTGTTAGAAATTTGTTGACAAAAATCTGATTTTTTTTAAAACCGCAGTAAAGTGTACTTTTTTTTTCAAACAAAAATTTTTTTCAAACAATCATATTCGTGTAGCCTCTTCTTTCTATTGATGTAAGAGTACGCTGGAACTGACCAATCTTATCTTTTAAAAAAAATTAGAATCATCGAGCCCCATTATAGGCCAAATTTGGTGTTTTTGGCCTATATGTCAGAAACGCTCCAACGGCGAACATACGCCCTACGATATTCGTTTTGAGCATGGTCGACTACCATGGGATCCACCCATAACATTTTTGTACCTTCCAGCATGGGCACTAATCGAAATAAGCGATATACAGAATCTGGCGCTCTGACTAATAGGCTTAATAACAAATGATAAGAAGAAAAGAGCCACTTAAACTGGGAATAAATGAGAGCAAAGAGATGATGTTCGGTAACAACAAAATCAATGAAGTGGATAGCTTGACTTACCTGGGTAATATAATTAGCAGAAATGGTGGATGCAGTGAAGATTTAGAATCAGATTTGCCAAGGCACAGGGTGTTTTGCTGGTAGTTGAGAACATTTTAGAAGAATAAGGTTATTAGTCGTTGAGCCAAAATTAGAATATTGGAAGCCGCCGCAAACACAATAGTCAAGTTTGGCTTTGAAAAGCGAGTGCTTCGAAAGATTGAGGAAGATATGTTGGATGTTTCTCAGAGAAATTGTCAAAGGACAGTTTTAGGAACACGTTTGGTTGATTGGATATCAAAAAATAAGCTGAATGAAAAATATGGCTTGATTCCACCTTCTTAGTTTAATATGAATGAAACATTAAGATGGTTCTAGGCGTCACATTACGGATGAGATATTGCTAAAGATTGTGGTTCTTTGCCGTCCATCTGGACCTAATCATGCATGTCGGCCCTGAATGGAGTGGGACGAGTTTATAAGAAATGAATTAAAGGAAATCAGAACTTCAAGGGAGGCCATTTAAATTTAAAAAGGTTGGTGTTAAGGAAGACCATGTTAAGCTGTTGTTGAATTTACACTGCTGCAATGAGTTGCTAGTAGTAGCAGTTTTGATAATGCTAGTAGTAGTGTATGCTGTGGCTCTCATCAAACAGTTCGTAGTACCGAAGTGTAGTAAGGAGCGACCCGACTAAATAGTAACCGAAACTCTAAAAAATGGAATTTTGATACCAATAGTTACATTAAAAGAATCTCATTTTTATTCTGATTTTAAATATACAAGTTTCATCAAGTTTATTTTTATCCATCAAAAATTATGAGCCTGAGAAAATTTGCCTTATTTTGAAAAATAGGGGAAAACACCCCCTAAAGTCTTTGAATGTTAACGAAAATCACACCATCAAATTCAGCGTATCAAAGAACCCTACTGTAGAAGTTTCAAGCTCCTATCTATAAAAATGTGGAATTTTGTATTTTTTGCCTGAAGACAGATCACTGATGCGTGTTTATTTGTTTTTTTTTGTGTGTTTTTTTATTGTTTGTTTTTTCCCAGGGGTTGATCGTATCGACCCAGAGGTCCTTCAATGTCGCGATAGGGCTCATTCTAACGGAAAGTGAAGGTTCTAGTGCCCTTTTCAAGTGACCAAAAAAATTGGAGGGCACCTAGGCCCCCTCCCACGCTCATTTTTTCCCAAAGTCACCGGATCAAAATTCAAAGATTGCCATTTTGTTCAGCATAGTCGAAAAACCTAATAATTAGGTCTTTTGGGACGACTTGATTCCCACAGTCCCCAGGGGAGGGGCTGCAAGTTACAAACTTTGACCATTGTTTACATATAGTAAGGGTTATTGTGAAGTGTACAGACGTTTTCAGGGGGACTTTTTCGTGTTGGGGGGAGGTGGGTCGAGGGAGGGGGTTGCGTGGGAGGATCTTTCCATGGAGGAATTTATCATGAGGAAAGAGAATTTCCATGAAGGGGCTATAGGATTTTCTAGCATTATTTAAAAAAAACAATGAGAAAAAAAATTCAGCTGGAAGTAAAGAGCAGCATTAAAACCTACTAAGAACAAAAATTATTACGTATATAAGGGTGTTCGTCTCCTCCATAATACCTCGCTCTTTACGCTAAAGTATTTTTAGTAATTTCAACTATTTATTCTACGGCCTTTGTGATTCAGGAGTCATTCTTAAAGAACTAGGACAAAATTCAGGCTTTAGTGTAAAGAGCGAGGTATTGACGAGGGGACGAACCCCCTCATATACGTAATAAAAATATACAAATATAGAAGTTCGTTACGAAAGTTAATTCGTAAGTTACGTATATTTATTACTAATAAAAACGTTCGTAAAAAATTAGAAGTTCTAGTTGCCTTTTTTGACCAAAAATAGGGGGGGCAATTAGACCTTCTCCCCCACCCTTTTTTTTCAAAATCGTCCGATCAAAACTATGAGAAAGCCATTTAGCCGAAAAAAAATTAATATGCAAATTTCGTTTCAATTATTCATGTGCAGTGAGCCAAAATCAAAACATGCATCAGTTCAAAAACATTCAGAAATTAAATAAAAAATAAGTTTTTTGTAACTACAAGAAAGGAGCAACATTAAAACTTATAAAGAACAGAAATTATTCCGTGTATGAAAGAGGTTGTCCCCTCCTCAGCGCCTCGTTCTTTACGCTAGTTTTTTTGTTGTTTTAAAAAGTAGAGTTGCGAGAAAGAGTCACACTTTAGCGTAAAGAGCGAGGCATTGAGGAGGGGACAACCCCTTTCATACACGGGATAATTTCTGTTCGTTTTAATGCCACTCCTTACTTGCAGTTGAAAAAACTTGTTTTTTTTTTATTATTTAATCACAAATCAAGAGGTCTCAGGTAAGAATAATAAGAATACGTCAATGGACTGTACAGTCTCACCAGCGTGTTGATCTCCGTTTCATGTTCTTTCAGCCAGAAAGAGGCATCAGCTTGGCTCTTGCAAAAAAAAACCACTTTTTTTTAAATCAAACTCGTTTAAAGTGTGGACCTAAGGCAAATTCCTTAATCAACTCCGTAAAGAAGTTTTATTTGCACGAGGGAACAAAAAAGCGGGCACACTGAAAATCACTGTTTACAGATCTCTCTATGCACTTTTTATTGGATTTGATTTAAAGTTTCTATTTTGATTACGTAGGTTACTTGTGAGAATTATTTTTAGATAAAACCTCACCTTATTGTCTTATTCTATGTGACTCCCTGAACAATTTTCTGGGGCTATCAACCAATCACGAAACGATTAGAACACAAATCTGAAGAAACATACAAAACAAAGAAAAAACAACAAGACTTAAAACTCTGCTTAGATTGCATTTCTTTCTAGGAGCAAATACTGTATAGGATACTAGGTCGAACTCGAAACACCCAAAAACACGAAATAAATCCTGGATGCTAATCCCTATATTAAAAACTAAGATCTGATGGAAGCAAATGACAAAAATTCGCCTCAGAGAGGTCAAATCTATCAAGGACACGTAAAACCACTGTTTATCGGGTTCAGCTGAATTCGGCTGATAGTAATTAGGAAGTTAAAACGACATTTCGAAACCTTTCCAAACTCCCAACAAGGCCAGATGAATTATAGACCATAGAAGAGCATAACTATGTGCTTAACACTAAAATATCACAAGTTTGGTTGGGATGCAACTTTCCCTTCTGGTATATGTGATGACGAAAAAGAAAAACTTGGTTACCCCAGCCCCAGATCTATTGCCCAAAAGAGATAATGTTCCAAAAAAGAGACAACTGGATTCCACATAGACATAAATCTGTTATTTCTAAAGAATTGTGTTTGCGGTCTGACTACCCCTTTGCAGAAATCATGACAAATTGAATTGAACAGCACCTCCTCTTCCTTCAATACATCAGAATTATCCTTAACCCCTGAAAGACCAAATTAGGATAATATGTTGTCAGTCCACATCAAGTTTTCTGGAGAATAAAAAAAAACTTTTCCAGGTAGAAACGTCTTATACAAGAACTGAGGAATCCCTCCCCTTACAGAAATCAAACAAGGTCTTAACCTCACCTCACCTTAAAATAGCACAACGTGGATATTACCTAATTCTCAACAGGATAGGTTCGTCATGATGAGGACTTGCGTCTCTACAGTTAGTGACCACACCCATTAGTTCTCTGAACTCCGTTAGGATCTTGCATTATATATAAACCGCAATGAATAGCAATGACAGCATCAGTTCTTCGAGTTTTCCTCTGAGTTTCTAACACTTAAGCAAAGAGTCATGAAAACTTTGGTAAGCTGAATACTATATTTAGAATTCCACAGCCTCACTCATATGAAAGTTTGCCGTTGCTTGCAAGGAATCCTTTTAAAATATTTCATTACTATGCTTGGTCCAGTGCCATTTTTTCATTGTCAAGATTTCCTAGAAAACCGCTCTTTTACTTTTGTTTTCCTCAAATGCCAGCTTTTGTTTGAGCAGACTAAATAAATTCCAACCCCTTCCTGGAGCCAAAGAAACAGGGTATACTTACCAAACTACTAATGAAATTAGTCACCTTTTAGTGAAAGCTACTGACAGTATTCAATCTCTATAACGAGATATGCTTACTTGCCACTAGCCTTCTGGCCTAACAACAATATTAATAATAATAATAATAATAATAATAATAATAATATTTGCTCCCTGTTGAACATCCGAAAAACCGACTTACTTGTAAAATTACTCCGGAGAAAACAATACTCGTTGTAAAGCATAACTGTAGTTGTTTTCAGATCAGCGATTGGTTGGGGAGGGGAGGGGGACGGCCACTTATAAATTATGTAACGTAACAAGTAAGATAACAAGTTGAAAATACAAATAATCAACCTGAAGAGAGGTTTCACCCCCTGAACCCATCTTAAGTCTATCTGTGCGATAAAGCCATAATAAGCCATAAAAGCCATAAAGCCATAATAAAGCCATCTAAGATTTTTCTATCGGCTGGTTAAAAATTAGGAAGTTTTACTATTTTGTCACATTTTCACCAGTGTTGCCCCATTTAAACCATGAAAATTAATTAGCAAATATAATTATTTGAATTTGAAAATGCTTATCTCTAGTAAAAATTAAACAATTAACAATATGTTGATTCACAAAACAACTAAACATTCAAAGGAAAGGTAAAACATATTAAGCTGTTTAATGCCACATATTTTTAGTTCTTTTTCTGATTTTTCACCGAGGTCTCTTTTTTTATTTGGCCCCCAACACTACCAAAAGCTACATAACTGCACATAGAGGTCTTGGTCATTAAAAACAGAATTACGGACTTAAAAGTTATCTATGGTTGTGCAAGTTTCAACTTAACCCATTCAAACAATGAGCTTTTATATAGCACTGATTCGTGTATTTCTTCCATTTTTTCCCCTTTCTATCTACATTTTGGTAGAAATTATGAACAGGCAAGGACAACATTACAAGGACAGCAAAAGGTTAAACATTTCACTCTTATAGAATAACATAATAATAATAATAGAAAAAATTACCAAGCAAATCATTTAATTCTTTCCGGATGATTTCTAGCAACTTAGGATTCAAAACTCTTTAATAGCTTTAGAATCACATTTACCTCTTGAGATACCTCTTTAGATGAGAAACTAAGAGTGTTGAAGAAAAAGTGAAGCCTTCTGAGCTCTTACATCCCCCATAAAAATTCGAAAGTTTTACGATTTTCCCCATGATTTTCTAAGGTTTTCTCTACAATCCACTGACTTTTGGGCACTTTCTTTCAAATGTCAAGCAGAATCAAAAATACAATTCTTCACACGTACGTTACTGATTCTATTTTATATATAAACATAAATACAATTTTTTATCTTTTCAATGTCTCAGGCAAGATAAGCTGTCCAAAAATATCAGAATGTTTTTCTGATATTTCTGATCAAAGCGTTTTTTTTTCAGGCGATTTTATTGGCTGTTTTGGCAGCAACAACAGCTAAGCCTTTCATATATGGTCACCCTGGTTTCCAACCATTGTCTTACCCATACTTCAGGTATGGCGCATACCCATACGCTGCCTACCCCTACAGCACACCAGTGACAAAAGTTGTTAAGTCAGCAGAATTGAAATCTATAGCAACACCTTTCACCGTGCCTTTAGCCCCAGCATATACTGCAAGCCAGTATCATTCTCAAGATGAAATTGGGCAAGCTAGCTATGGGTATGCTCATCCAGGTCAATCCCATGCAGCAACAAGAGATGCATTCGGTAACGTCGTAGGAAGTTATGCTTACATAAACCCGGATGGGAAAGAGGTTCGTGTCAACTACGTCGCTGACTCCAACGGGTTTCGTGTTGCTTCAAACGATCTTCCAGTTGCCCCAACAGCCCCAGTGTTTGAAGTACCTGCCGAACCAACTCCTGTTGAAGATACACCAGAAGTCAAAGCTGCTAAGGCTGAACATTTCGCCGCTGTCGAAGCTGCTAAGGCACGTAACGCAGAAACAGAAGAGGAACAGACTTCAAACCGTCGAAAACGCTCAGTTATTCTCACCTCACCAGTCCAACATATAAATCCATTCTCATACAGCTACGCATACACTTCACCGTCAGTATATCGTAGTCCATTAGCTTATGCAGCACAAGTTCCTTACACTGCCCCAGTTGCCTACGTAGCACCAACTGCTTACGCCGCTCCAATTGCCTATGCTAAGCCTACTACTTATACTGCTCCAGTTGCCTATGCTGCACCAGCTCTTCCAGTGCAACCAGTCAGAGAAGCAACACTGACAAAAACTGTTTTGAATCCAGGTCATGCTGTATCCTACAGGGTAGACTGAACTAACAATCCTGCAAGAGCCTCCACCAAATTTATTCCTAAATAAATAAAACTGCCAAAAGAACTGATTGTTTTATATTTTGTTGTTTCTAAATAAATTTTTGCGAAATTACCCTATGCCTTTGACTGTTCATTCGAAAGACAATCTTGGGCTACAAAAAGGAAAGAAAAATCGCCTTGAAATCTGGTTGTGTTAATTACTTAATTAATAAAATAGCGACTATATAGATATACGATCGACTTTCTTTCTATATTTTGGTAGAAATTATGAACAGCTGAAGACAACATTAGAAGTGTTTGAGAAGGTTTTCTTTCAATGAAATACAAATAGCATTGAAAGAGAAGTGAGGCATTCAGGCGCGTACACCTCCCTCTCTGACATGTTCACGATTTCTCCCATTAACTCTTGATATTTCCTGGGTAATTTGTCTTTTTTTGGCACATTTATTTTGTAACGTGAAGTCTCATTGAAATAAAATTCTATATATTTACGGAACCGACACTATCATACAAAAAAAGAGTACTTTAGCGACATTGTCACATAAATAAGAGCTGCTTTTGAGCTCTTAAGCATGAAAAGCTTTTCTAGAATAAGAGCAACAAAAAATGTTCTCTCCTATTAAGGAAATTTTACTGGCTATGTTGGCAGCAAAAACCGTTAATTCTTTCATATAAAGCAACCGTGCTTTCCAACCATTGTATTACCCACACATCTCCAGACATGTACCATATCCATACGCTTCCTACCCCTACGCTACAAAAGTGGCAACAGTTTAAAGTCATCAGAGCTGGTATCAACAGGTTCCGCCATGCCTTTAGTCTCAACACTTACTGCAAGCCATTATCATCTTCAGAATGAACTTGGACAAGCTGGCTATGGATAAGCTCATCCAGGTCAATTTCACAAAAAAATGAGAGATGTACTAAGAAACTTTGCTGGAATTTATCCACACATAAATCCAGAAGAGAAAAGGTCAATGTCAACTACGTCGCTGACTCCAATGGTTCTTGTGTTGCTTCAAATGATCTTTCAAAGTCAAAGCTACTAAGGCTGGACATCTTGATGTTATTGAAATTCCGAAGGCACGGAACCTCAAAGCATACGGTGAAAAAACTCCAAACCGTCAAAACCACTCATTCGTCGTCACTTCGCAAGTCCATTACATAAAGCCATTCTTCCACAGCTTCCCATATACTGCACTAACAGTATATCGTAGCCCATCAGTTTGTGCGGCAAAGTTCTTTATATTATTTCAGTTGCCCATGCTTCACTGACTACTTGTACTACTTCAGCTGTATATATTGCTCCGGCTCTTCCAGCGCAATCAATCACAGATGCAACACTTATTAAGACAGTTATGAATCCAGGTAATACTTTAGCCAATAGACAGGAAAATACAAACTGCTCGAGCCCAAATGTATTTTATTCCTAAATTAATTTAGCTGCAATAGTATCTGATTCTCTTTCTAATTTGCTGTTACTAAATAAATTATTTTGAAATTACACTGGAATCCTGAAATTTGAAATCTTGAGGTCAGGGATTCGAGTCCTGATGTCACTGGTTATTTGGTTTGGAACGGGGTCGATGGTGTGACTCTGTAAGCTCAGCCAAACTCGACCCAGCTCTAAATGGTTACCTGGAGGAATCTGCGAGAAAAACACGGGAAGCGTCAGATGATTTGCCCCCAACCTCGCATAACACTCTCGGCCGAGACGTTGAATCAGGAGATCGATACCTACGCAACGCAAAAAATCGGTCAGCATGCGAAAAAAGTTTTTAATAAGTTTTTACACTGCATCTTTAATTTTCATTTGAAAAGACAGTATTGCAAAGCCTAGTTACTAGAAAAAAAACATATATTTTTTTTCGAAGATACAGAGACTACTACATGACTATACTGCAGCTTAAGCTGCTAAGGATCAAAACCTGAAATCGGAAAACAAATACACTTCCAACCATTAAAAGCATTCAGTTAACTTATCCTCGTCGGTCCAGTACGCAAATCGCACTCTCCTATAGCTACACCTATACAGCAGCAACAGTTTATTATAGCTGGATAGTTTATCCTGCAACAGCTACCTATATTATTCCGGGTTTCAGCACTGCACCAGTTATTTATGCTGCTCCAGTTGCATATGCAGCAACAGCAAAATTCAGAGAGGCATTTTTTTTTAATTCAGATCACCCTGTATCATCCACAGTTAACAGAAGAACGCAGAATATTCAAGCTAGCATCTAATTTATTTTGAAATTATCATAACTGCCGAAGTGACCAATTTTTTACTGTATGTTATTAATAAAATAAAATATAAGGTTTCGAAAAGTTTTCAGAAGCTGCTTTATTTTGCTTCAAGGATTATATACTTTAAAAGAGAGTTCAAGAGGTTTGAGGGGGAGGGGGATAAACTAAAATTTATACAATAACTTTAATTTTTTTCTGGATTATGTTGTTCTTCATGTTCAAAAAACATGTTTGTTTTATAACACTGATGCACTAAGAAAGGAATATAAAAGAACAGAAATATAGCAAGAATTCTTTGTCATATTTTTCAGATAAATTACATTCTTACACGGTAGAACAGATTAAAAAAAAAATTAAAAAAGAAAAAGAACATTCTTTGTCAACAAGAACAAGAATTCCTGTCATGTTTTTCAGGTAAATTACATTCTTACACGGTAGAACAAAATAAAAATTTTTAAATAAGAAAAGGAACATGAAATAAAAGCCTAAACTGTAAATAAATTATCTGGCATTTAGTCTCATACAACAAACTCCAGCAAGAGAAGGCTTCAGTCAATAACTAACAACATCAGGTGAGGGTGGGTAAAATACAGACTAGATTTATCATTGCGAGAAAATGTAGCCCCCTGCCTACCAATGAAGTTCCAACGCACGATTTTATTGTTTATTGGTACCTTCATTTACTGTGTAAAGAGAGTAACATTTCGGGTTTGCCCCTTTTATTCTTCCTCTGCCACCGTTTTTCATTTGTCGCAAAAAAGAGGTTAAGGCCTGACTTCGCGACTTGAAAGTGTGGACCCAACTAATGATTTTGACAGAACATTTTGGGAGTTACGTATAATTTTGGCCAACAGCCAAAAAAATACAGTTTTTGCTTCTGACTTGAGTGAGAGTCAGGAGTATGTAAAATGAAGTCGAGAGTTGAGCAAAGGAGTCTATCTGAAGTTCACCTTCCAAACTTTCGTTTCTTTGACTTGTGTTTCTGATTTCGAATGAAAACATTGTTTAAGCAACCAAACAGCGTGCAGTTTCAAACTGAAACTGGCGCAAAACTTCTTAAAACATGCAATGATTTCTAGGTTTAAATGCCAAAATATATTCTTGGAGTAATAGATAAAAAAAAAATGTGATATCCAAAAAGCAGTTTTTCCCCGGGAGCTCTGTCTCCTACTTTTACAAGCCACTTCAGTTTGTGATTTTGTTGAACTTACAATTTCATTTCCTGTGTTTGGGAGGGAGGTAGAGGATCGGTATCACGCTGATCTTTGAAAATTGTGTGCACCACTTTGTAATTGGGTTGCATTATCGTTTATAAACATTACGCAGCCATTTGCTTGAGGACGAACTTCCCTGCCTTAAAATGCGTAAAGGTAGACCGACAATCACAAAGAAGTATCCCAAAGTCTCTCGTAAAGGAGATATCTCCAAGCAATGAAACTATAAATTTCCAATGTCTGAAATGTCTTGATTGTGCCTAAGTATAGAAGGCAGTGGGAACTCATAAGTGGTGAAAGTCTCTGAAAACCCATCCGCTCTGTTTCCCTGGCGCAAAATTACTAATCCAACAAGTTTCAAGCAGATTGGAGGGCAGAAAAGGAAAATATGTCACTAAAAACTACCATGCTCATACCCTATTGCCCTAGAAGACCGTCCCTGTAAAATTCAAGTCGATCAGTAAAAAAAAAAATCTACCTAGCCTACATTTTTTGCTCAAAAGTTTGTGATGGAGCTTGGCTGTGGAGAGGCGGAGGGCAGAGCCCACTTCGTACTTCTGGCCCCACGGATACAATTCTTGTTTGAATCTGCCTCAAACTAGGCGTAACGTGTCTAACTTTTCACTCAGAAATGGAGAAATAAAGAGTTCGGAATAATGAAGGTGGCGACTGTCCGACTTTGGTTCTCTAATCATATAAACTGAAACTTTGCGTGGTCCATGATTCTGGTTTACAATAGGTGCAACATGCCCACACTAATTCTGAAAGTTGGGATTGCCAGGAATAGGAGAGTTGAAGGATCCAAGGACCAAAGTTGTGCCTCTACTATTCCAGACAGAAAACCTAGAGTAATTCCACTTTAGGGCGTAGCATACCTAGCTTTCTGCTAAAGAGCTGGTGCAGAGTTATCGAAAGGACTAGGGGTCCATTTTATGTCTTCTATAATATGGACTAAAATCATCACACATTTTCAAATTAAACAAAGATTGATATACCTAACTTCATACTACAAAGCCATAGGTGGGGAAGAGGGAGTTTTTGAGGAATTGGAAGAGGGTAGTGGATTAAATGTAAAACGAACAGAAATCAAACAAACAATCAAATCAAACATAAAGATTACACATACCGATATAGATGAAGAAATATATCCTAAAACGAGTAGAAATTGAAACAAATACTCAAGTCACATTTAAAACCAATAGAAATTACTACAAACAGGAGTTTAGCTACTGTCGCTGCAAATATTCTGAAGAGCAGGCTTTAATTTTCCAAACATCGACGATAAATAGAAACAAAATCAAATGACTATAATAATCAAGATGACTGGAAAGAACTAATGGAAATAAACTGAATTTTTAAACGAAAATTTCAGCCATCAAAAATTCATGATTTTATTCATTTTTTTATTTTATATTTATAAAAATGCCGAAAATATACTTGGTTTTCTGTAAAGCGCAAATTTCCCAAAATAATTCAGAAGATTTACGATTATGGGGAAGGGGGCAGTAGCCAAATGACTGTTCGCGGTAATTTCTGGTCGTTTAATGTTTGACCTGAGTACCTATTTGAATATACATCAATATCTACTATCTTTATGTTTGATGTGATTATTCATTTAATTTTTGTCCTTTTTGAGCTTAATTTATTCTTTGGTAGTAATGCCTGGTCGTTTTTATTTTCTATTATTATTGGACTTCAGTTCTGCTCGTCTTAAGTCTCAATATAGTTCTTTACATTTCTTTGAAAAACTTCTTCCCAAGTTTTATAAACTAATTTCAGTTCATTTTTGATTGCCGAAGTCTTCAGCATATGAATTAAAATATCGGATTCAAAATTGCAAAACCCAACATTTATTAGCGTTATTCCAGTTAGACAATTAAATAAAAAAAAACTAATTTTTTTAGCTGAAAGTAAGGAGCGACATTAAAACTTAAAACGAACAGAAATTACTCCGTATATAAAATGGGTTGTCCCCTCCGCAATCCCTCGCTCTTTACGCTAAAGCTTTTAATTGTTTTAAAAAGTAGAATTGTGGCAAAGAGTCAAACTTTAGCGTAAAGAGCGAGGGATTGCGGAGGGGACAACCCATTTTATATACGGAGTAATTTCTGTTCGTTTTAAGTTTTAATGTCGCTCCTTACTTTCAGCTAAAAAAATAGTTTTTTTTATTTAATTTCTGAACGTTTTTGAATTAATGCATGTTTGGTTTTGGCTCTCCGCACATAAATTATTAAAATGAAATTTGTATATTAATTCTTTTTTTGGCTAAATGGCTTTCTCTTAGTTTTGATCAGACGATTTTGAGAAATAAGGGGTGGAGAAGGAGGCCTAGTTGCCCTCCAATTTTTCGGTTGCTTAAAAAGGCAACTAGAACTTTTAATTTTTAACGAACGTTTTTATTAGTAAAAAATATACGTAACTTATAAATTAGCAACTTACGTAACAAACTTTCATAATCTTATATTTTTATTATGTATACAAGGGGGTTTGTATCCTCGTTAATACCTCGCTCTTTACACTAAATCTTAAGTTTTGTCCCAATTCTTTAAGAATGACCCCTGAATCAGAAAGGCCGTAGAATAAATAGTTGAAATTACTAAAAATACTTTAGCATAAAGAGCGAGGTATTTATCTCCTCCTAAATACCTCGCTCTTTATTCTAAAGCATTTTTAGAACCCCTCATATGCGTAATAATCTCTGTTCGTTTTAAGTTTCAATGCTACTCCTTCCTTTCATTTGAAAAAACGTTTTCATGTTTATTTTTCATTGTTTTCTTATAGTAATGCTAGAAAATCATGCGCCCTTTTCCTTGATTTTTCTTCCCCATGACATATTCCTCCAAGGAAAGATCCTCCAACATAGCCCCCTCCCCTCAGCCCCACCCCCCAAACAAAATAAAATCCCCCTGAAAACGTCTGTACACTTCCCAATAACCATTACTATATGTAAACACTGATCAAAGTTTGTAACTTGCAGCCCCTCCCCCAGGGATTGTGGGGGAGTAAATCATCCCCAAATACATAGTTATTATGGGTTTCAACTATGCTGAACAAAATGGCTATCTCAAAATTTTGATCCGTTGACTTGGGAAAAATGAGCGTGGGAGGGGGCCTAGATGCCCTCCAATTTTTTGGTCACTTAAAAAGGGCACTAGAACTTTTCATTTCCGTTAGAATGAGCCCTCTTGCGACATTCTAGGACCACTTGATCGATACGATGACCCCTGGAAAAAAAAACAAAAAAAAACAAACAAAAAAAAAACAAACAAATAAACACGCACCCGTGATTTGTCTTCTGGCAAAAAATACTAAATTCCACATTTTTGTAGATAGGAGCTTGAAACTTCTACAGTAGGGTTCTCTGATACGCTGAATCTGATGGTGTGATTTTCGTTAAGATTCTATGACTTTTAGGGGGTGTCCCCCCCCTATTTTCTTAAATAAGGCAAATTTTCTCAGGCTCGTAGCTTTTGATGGGTAAGACTAAACTTGATGAAACTTATATATTTAAAATCAGCATTAAAATGCGATTCTTTTGATGTAGTTATTGATATCAAAATTCAATTTTTTAGAGTTTTGGTTACTATTGAGCCGGGTCGCTCCTTACTACAGTTCGTTACCACGAACTGTTTGATAACGGTGGCCAGATCGAGCCATGGGTTCACTGAAGATTCCAGGAAATAAAGTATAAAATAAACCTCTGAATATATTTACCAGGAATATAACAAAGCATACAGACAACATAATGATAATTTAGTTGATCGTGACGTAAGCAACATCATTTCATTCTTGGGGCAAACTGCATTAACAACTTTACGGCTACTACGGACATAGTCTGCTAATCAACCATAGTTAAAACCGTTTACCGTACTTGCGGCCAGGAGCAAAAAGCATAAAATAAACATCTAAATATTTTTACTGTGAATTTCACGAAGAATACAGACACAAAACAATGATAATCTAGTCGATCATGACGTAAAAAAATGACTCAACATCATTTCAATCTTTACCGCAAACTGCATCAACAACTTTTCCCGCCAAGAGAGCTTACGGCTACTACGGACACAGCTTGCTAATCAACCATAATTAAAACACTCTACTTGCGTCACAAACATAAACAATGCAACTAACCACACCCTTAGAGTCATTGCTCGCGCGGTTCTACCAAGATTTCAGACTTGGAAATTCAGAAGAAAGTAAGGAGCATACTAAAGAAAACAAAAAGGTATGTTGGGCAGTAACAGGGGTATAAAAATGATAAACATGTTTCATTCGCGGAAAACATAAGCCTCACGATTTTGCACCATTGCTGCAGATGAAATATCGGCAAAACCACAAGTCTCAGAAACTGGAACACTAATCTTAAATCCGAACAACTATTTCATCAAATTTTTATTTTGGGGCAAATAGACGGGCAGTTTTTTTTCCTTTTCTCTGCAAGGTCTGGATATTTTACAGCACCGTGTAGCTTTCAGATTGAACAGCTACGTATCTCTCTATAGATATATACTAATTTTGGCTATAGGTTTACACATTTGTAACTTGGAAAGCTCAGAAAAAGCAGGCAAAGGCATATGAAAGTAGTAAATTGAATGCTTACAATGAAAAACATCAGTATCTATATTTTTGCATATTAGTTTAGTCCTAATACACTGGCACCAAACCAACTAGTTTCAGAAACTTGACCACTAGTCTAAAATTCAAAACTAGTCTCATTCAACAGTAATTACTAGACCTTAATATGTACATTTTTCGTTTTTTTTTTCTCTCTTAGTAGAGCTATCTCTATGTACTCTTGAATTAAAATCAAGTAGTTGGGGGGGGGGGGAATCAGGCCATGGCTAATTGTAGAAAAAGTTAAGATGGTCATAGAACTAAGGGATGAAAGATTGGATTGCTTTTGGGTTGACGCGTGACGGACAATGGCCGCTGGAATTGTATGTAAGATATGGGACTGAATATCTTTCAATCCGGCATTGCTTTCAAATTGAGTGAAAGGTGAAAGCGTGGCTTATTATACGATATACTAATTTCGGCTATAGGTTTAGTCATTTGTAACTGTTAGAAGGACATGCTTTATTGAATAGGCACAACTGCCCCAGAGGTGCTATTCATGTAAATGTGGACGTGTTAAGATAAAATTTAAGTAGGTAATACCATAGTGCTGATAGATAATAAAGTAGATAATCACTCTTAAGTTTTGCTTATGGGAGAGGAATCAGATAGAACAAAAACAAGAAGTATGCCTTTAATTCTCTATTCAATATTCGTTCAGTCGTTGTTCAGATAATGGGGCCAGAAACAGCCCTAGGCTATACACACAACTTTGCTAAATTTTTTGGACCTAAATTTATTTTTTTTTTTTTGCTTATTATCAGCAATAGTTGGTCCAAAATTCGAGATTTGGAAAAATAAAAAAAAAACACAATAAACCTTACAAAAAGATTTTTGTCGAACAAAGACGATAAATTAAAAAAATCAACAAAGGTTTTTGTTAAATAGGGCATTAAATATGGGTTTTACTCCCTACCTCTCTTAAAACTTCTCAGAAAATATATGTCATTTCCAGAGGTGTATATTATCAGCAGTATCTTCGAGAATTTCCGAACATAATTTCAATTGCTTTTGAGGTATCGTCGTTTCTCAACACTAAATTTGTAATGCAATGTTTTTTTTTTTCACTCAGTTAGTATATAACACCAGGAAAACTTACACAAAATGCACCGTCTGTATTTATGTTTGTGTTCCTTAATTCCTCTTAAAGACATTCATCAAAATCATGTATATCGTAATCATATACCATTTATCCTATGCCCTACAAAGGGGTTTATTTTGGACTAAATTATTTACACAAATGAATTTTCATTAATTTTATCAGAGAAAAAATCTATTTCACACTTATTGGTCAATGATTGCGACGAAATTAATCATTGTATTTAAATAGGTATCGAACGGCGAATTTAAATAAAAAACAAGTTTTTTTCACTGAAAGTAAGAAGCGACATTAAATAGGTATCGAACGGCGGATTTAAATTAAAAAAGTTTTTTTTTTTAACTGAAAGTAAGGAGCGACATTAAAACTTAAAACGAACTGATATTATTTCGTATATGAAAGGGGCTGCCCCCTCCTCAGCGCCTCGTTCTTTACGCTAAAGTTTGACTCATTTTCACAATTTACTTTTTAAAACAATACAAACTTTAGCGTAAAGAGCGAGGCGTTGAGGAGGAGATAGCCCCTTTCATATACGGAGTAAACATCAGGTATAAATATTTCAATTAATTTTTACTAACGTTACACTTAATGTTACACCAATTAATATTTATCCTTATTTCCTGGCTGTCTCTTTATGACTCTCTTTTATCTTATATCCTCGCCCCGAAGAGACGCCTGCGAGGGGAAAAGGTGGAGGCAGATTACCCAGGAAACTGAAGCGCGGGTTGAGTAGTATCGCATGGAGCACGCATAGGATGGCACATTACCATATGAGAGCCTTTAAATTTCAGAGGGTAATTTCGAAATTTATATTTGAGGAGATCTGAGCTAGGTGACTATAAATCTTGGTCTAAGTCTTGAAGATCGATTTCATCCTCATACATGCCCAGGGACTACCCAGGAAACTGAAGCGCGGGTTGAGGAGTATTGCATGGAGCCCGCATAGGATGACACATTACCATATGAGAGCCTTTAGATTTCAGGGAGGGAAATTTCAAAATTTACAATTGAGTAAATCTGAGCTAGGTGATTATAAATCTCATGCCCAAAGTCCTATGGACAATAGCCCTAAATACAAAAAAGAAATCAATTTAAAAAAAAAAAACTCTTCGCCAATAAATGCAACAATGCAACGATTCAGAGTAGAGCAGCATTCAGCCAAATAGAAAAATGAGACTGATCTATAATGCAACTCATCGATCTTACCAACCCTGATGTCGATAGGTAGTAAAATCTCAGCCGATAGGTAAGATTTTGACTCTGAATACACCCTTTAGCATAATCTGAAATTAAGAACTAATCAACCCTAGGTAAGGTAAAAAGGTAAAGGATACGGCATCAGACTTCACAGTCCGTACCGGCGGTGCTGATCTCCGTTTCTTGGCCCTTCAGCCCGGAAGTGCAATGGGGTAATCAAACCTAATATAAACTCCAGAAATCCAGTTACCTTTACATATAGTATTGGGTATTTCAAGTTACACCCTTTTGGCAACCTAGATGCACTTAGTGTCGTATGATTGAGTTTAACACTCCCTTCAGTATTCCCTGAAATTTTCGACTTAATACCCTTAGGCATTCCTAAAGCACTATAGGCGGACCCTACTAACAACCTGAGTGCACACTGTGTCTTTTGACGTAATGCAGCATACCCTAAAATTTTAATTTAATACTATTAGACGTTTCCCCATTTGACAACATAGATGCAAAAAGTGTCTTTTCACTTAGTTCAACATCACCCTCAACATGTCCAGAAAGTTTTAAATTAATACCCTTAGCCATTAGTAAGACATTACAAATACCCCTTTTACGACCCTTTTACAACCTTGACAGATGTAGTGGCTTCTGATTTAGTTAATTTATATCCTCCTAACATTCCCATAAAGGTTCGATTTAATACCCTTGATCGTGCTTGAGATACTTTTCATACGCACATTCAACAACATGTACGCATATATTTTCTTTTGGATCAATTCAACATCCCCATTCCCTGAAAGTTTTAACGAAATACCCTAAGCTATTCCTGAGATACTGCATATACGCCCTTTTGCCAACCTGTATTCACATAGTGTCTTTTTTTTTAGTCCAACATACTCCCAATATTCCCTGATACTTAAATATTAGTACCCTTAGCCGTTCCTGAAGTATTGCAAGATACACCCTTTTCACAACCTGGAAGGATAAAGCGTCTTTTGATTTAATTGAACACCCCCTCAACATTCCCTGAAAGTTCAAACTTTAAACCCTAACATGGGGTACTTCATGTTGACAAGCTGGATGCACACAGTGTCTTTTGATTTAGTTCAACGTCCGCCTCAACAAAATATTTAAGAGACGTTTATGTTTGCTAGTGCGTTTGAGTATAGAAAATAAATTTCAGTGCATTTTAGCATGAGGTTGGTCAAATTTTGGACATGACTTGATTGATGAATTCTCTACCATTATCTGATTGCAATATTGCTGGAGCACCAAATGTTAAAATATTAAAAGAACGTGAAATCTTCTTATAAGTGCTTGAAGTGTAAAAACACGGTCAGTAGTTGAATAGCTTTTCCGATATCCTCATTGCGTCTTGCTAATAATGTTGCCCTTGTCTAGCCAGCACTCAAATTGAACATCTAAAACCTTTTCTAAGAATACATTAAAAGTTGGTCCTCGGCTAATTAGATGATTATTACTGCGGTCACTACTGTGGTCGCTATCACAAGGTCGCTCTTTTTAAAAATAGCGGCTTTAAAACCGACTTATTGTATGCTGTGGGCGATCTAACTGAAACCATTACCGCATTAAACAACATTAATAGAACTGGCAATAGGGGCTCAATTATTTTTAATTCATAGTCGAGAGGATTCCATCAATCCCCAGAGAAGGTCCTCCACAGCAGCTTTTGATACTAGCTTCAACTCACTCTCTTATATCTCCTATACGAGCTGGTAAGAATGCTCTGTGAAGGGAAATTCACTAACAATTGAATCAATCGGTTTGCTAGACACTTGCGGGTTTATCGGCGGACAGCTAAATCTATTATTTTCCTGGTTTTCGAAATAAGTCGAACAGGAGTTAACGTCCATGATCGCTTTCATTGGTCAAGCGACGCACGTAAAAACTACCATAATTCTTTCATACTCACGAATCTGCGAGCTTGAAAACAGTTTTCTTGTTTATTCAATTTTGAATGGTGTTTTATCTATTTTTTTATACTAAAGCCTTGTCTTTCTAACTAACATAAATGGCTAATCCAAATTTTGACAGGGCTTCTTGTCGTTGCTTTGACCAATTAGCATTTATACCTTATTTAATAAACTAAAAACCTTGCTGAGTTTTTACTCGTCATTTCATTTTCGGCAAGATTGGTTTCAAAACCCAGCCAGCCTCTTAATGGAGGAGTTGCACCAGGGAGACCATAATTTGTTCGGGGTCCGAAGAAATTTCGCGTAAACCCTTTGGACTATCAAAATTGCTCCCTAGCAAAATCGATCTTTCAGCGTATTCCTTTCTTCCTCAGTCCAGCCATAACTCACATGAACAGGCATACATCCAGTTATAGAATTCACCCGGTTTAAAGCTATGACCCTGAGGAAATTTGGCTTATTTTCGAAAAAGGGGATACACCCCCAAAAAGTCAAGGAAACTTAATGTTAACCTAAAATCAGATTCAGCATATCAGAGACTTCTATTTAGAGGTTTCTGGCTCCTATCAACAACAAAAATGTTAAATTTTGCACTTTTTTCCATGAGAAACATCACTGATGCGTGTTTTATTTTTATTTATTTTTTTATTTTTTTTTTTTAAAGGAGTGATCGTATCAAACTAATAGTCCTAGAAAATTGAGAGTTGAATGGAAATAAGAAATTCTAGTTCCCTTTTCAAGTGACCGAAAAGATTGGAGAGCAACTGGCCCTCTCCCATGCCCCTTTGTTCCCCAAAGTCATCAGGTCAAAATTTTGAGACAACCGTTTGATTCATCATATTTGAAAGGTCCAATAGCAATGCCTTTGGGGAAGACATTACCATCCATACTCCTTGGGGAAAGAGCTGTAAGCTACGCAATTTGTCCATTGATCACGTATAGTCTTTTATCTGTTATTGGGAAATATACAGATTTTTTTGCCATGGGATTTTTGCGGGGGAATATTCGTCGGGGTGAAATTTTCGCGGAGAAGATTTTCCGAAAAATTTTTACATGGGGAGGGGATTTTCAGGCATGATTTCAAAAAACGGTAAAAAACTTAATGAAAAATCTTCAGCAAAAATTTTCAAATTAAGTTTTTTCAAGTAAGGAGCAACATTATAAGTTAAAACGAAGAGAAATTATTCGTATATGTTGGGGGATGTCCCTTCTTCAATCCTCGCTCTTTATGCTGAAGTGTGTCTTTTTGCTACAGTTCTTTAAGAAAGACTATTCAAACAAAAGGGCCGTTAAATTTGAATGATCAGCATTTTCAAAGAACTTCAAAACTTCAACTGTACATTAAGAGTATAGTACCACCCATTGTTGTATCAGTTAACACTGGTAACAATTGCAGCCCTATTGCAAAACAAATGTTCTAATAATTTTAACGGCAAAAAAAGCACATGAAAATTTAAGCCAATCACTAACAACTACCAAATCAATGCTCCAACTAGAAGGTTTTTGGAACAACACGGATATTATTTTAGCAACTTAATTATTTTGGCAAAGTGAGCCTCCTACTGGGTTAATATTCCCAGTGAAATACACTGTTTTGCGACAAGTTTAAAGCTAGAATCTGCACTGAAAGTAAAAGATCTCCTTAAGTTCTGTAGTTTCGGATTTAGCAACTCATTAAGCCAGAATAATTATGCAACTTATACTTTTCTTGGGTAATGGTCTGAGTTTGTTTAAGAAATAAATAATTGTTCCTATTTTGACATGTTCTGAGCTTGTTTTCAACACGTTTTTCAATTTAATAATACCGAGCAATTTTCAAACAAGTAATTCAGTAGACGGATAAACTGGATCTCAGCACTTAAATGATAGCAACATCATTTTCTTATGTTCAAGCCTAATAAGCAAATGAATCCAGAAAAATAACATGCAAAAAACTTGCATAGGGAGTACAAACCTTAAATTAGATAAATATCATTGAAGTATTATATCACCATACTAAATACTACTACTACTACTAACAACTCACCGCAGTACCAAGCCGCCTGAGGCCGGCAGAGGTACGTACGCTCTTCCTCCATCCCCATCTATTCAAAACCTTTCTCTTTACGCTCTCCCAGAAAGTTCTATTTCCCTTAAATGGGACGTCACCATATTATATGTGATATTTTGGTGATTATGTTATATCCCCATAGCTACGTTATAAAACCAGAGGAAATTGCTAGGACATTACTGAGATTTGAAAGGTTTTCAAAAGATCACTGGACGACAGAATATTTTTAATATGATCATAGTAGGTGAAGCTCTGAAGGCTTGTAAGGTTGAGTCCTCTATGGTTTCAAAGTAAGATAGAACATTTTACCTTTTCTAGACGGCGATGGAGAAGGGGCAGCAACTTTGAAGCCAACAGTGTCAGCTTTGGCTTGGATAAGAACTTGCATATTTTCAGCACCTTCTTTTACTTTAGCCAGAATACCTGAAACAAAAGTTTTTATTAGAATTCAGTTTTATCTGAAAACAAACTAGAAATCTATTAGTATATATTTAAAAAGATACTTTAATAGTAAGACAACAACAAAAAAAAGAATCGAGCATTAAAAGAGCAATAAAACGTTACTTCATCTATTTAATCATAAAGCCATATAAAAGAATTTAGAAGCTAAATTGTACTTGAAAAGAAAAAAAAATACATGTTTTACTGCAAGCACAAGTAATAAAAAAAAATAAACAAAGCAGCTATAACTAAACAACAACCAGACTGAATTATATTCTTAAGAAATGCAAAAAGCTTCAGGTAAATATTTTATTGAAAATTGAGAAGTCAGGAGTCAGAGATCATGAATGTAAAAAAAAAAAAAAAATTCAAACTACTGAAAATATTTATGTGTTCACACTTTTTCTTCTCAGGAAATAGTTCACATCCCTGCAGACTACTGTAGATTCCTGTGAAACCGATAATTAAACTATGTAGTGTTCATTTAAAGTACCAACGACAATGTATTTTCGACGTAACACCTTACAGTACGTATTCTTTTGTTAGACCACACTGCCGTTCTCTGACGAACAAATTAATTTTCAAATGGAGAAAAATTCATTTATTTAGAAACTAAAAAAAAACACTTACAAAAGTGCAAATATTTCGATCCCATATACAGCGATCGTCATCAGTAGAATTACTAAAATAATACAACTGAAACTAGCATATTTATACACACACACACACACACACACAAAAAAAAAAAATAACCTTTCAGACAATTCAAAAAAAGATGAACTTCCGAATTATTCACTAGATTATTTTCAGAAAGAGTTCGCTGAAAAATTTCACTAAAGCCTTGATGTAAATTTCCTTCTTTAATCTTGTCCAAAGGTAAAACAAATTTCCAATAAAGGTGGCAGAGTCTTCCGTGTCTCAAAGCAATTAAAGAAAATCTTAGAAAATCGCGTTTTCAGGTATGAATAAACCTAAAATGGGTCCAGTGGAAAAAATGTTTTACGGTGATGGCCTTAGTACCTAAATAATGAAATCAATGATACAGAACCAATTTAAGAATTTTTCATAAGCAGCCTGGATTGGACATTTATCTGTAGATCTATGTCAAAAACTTGAAAAGTAAAAACACTGAACTACTTAGACAGACAAATATGCAATTGGGATTATTCTCACCGTGTTTATCTTTTTCCTTTAACACTTTTTCCATATTGCTGGCTTTGTCCTTTACCTTTCCAAAAAAGTCTGATGCAAAAATAAAGAAAAAGGGATATATTAACAACAACATATAAAGAAATCACCAATACTCTATTAACATTATTATTGATTCGTTCCCAATTTTTTCCCATCCAGCTCTTGCCAAACCTCTTAGGATCAAAACTTAAAGTTCTAAATTTCAAACAAAATTACAAATGTGAAGCATTTTCTGACACAACAATAGATACACATTCAAAAGCTTATCTGAATGTTTTTGCAAGTATGACTATGATTCAATTACGTCAGCCAAGTCCGTCTTTTCGTGTGCATGAGCATGAAAAGACAGCAGGTTGCTGAGGTAAGCTAGTAGTAGCCTAGCTGTAGCTAAAAGCATAGGCTGAGTCGTGTTAGTGCATAGATGAGTATAAATTACAGACAAGGGACCTCTAGAGATGAAAAACATTTGCTGACATTTTTTGCCCATGAGGGAAATAATTTTCTACTAGACTGACAATTCAACTAATAAGCATACCTGCGGCATACTATACTTAAGACTAAGCAAACTTGAAAACAATAAATCTTTGACGTTTAATATTGTCTAAATAACTCCTCTTTTTTTGTCACCCCTGTTTTTTATAAGGTGCTGTTACTTATTTGATATAAGTCGCCTCTACGTATAGTCCATTTTTTGCATAAGAAGACGGTTACTTGAAGCCAGTTACTTGAAGCAAAACTTGAGTCCATGCAGGACAAAAGGGAAAATACTCATTTTATGTATATCTAGATTTTGTCTATTTATTACTACAAGAAGATACTTTTGCACACCTTAAGTAGTTGAGATTATTGTCTATTTTCAATTCAAATTTGGTTTCTACCTTTCCATTCCAGAGCAGAAATATGAATTGAAAAAATCGAAAGAATGGCGGAACAGACACAGATAGTCCTCTCCAACATATATTATAAAAGCCTAATTCAACTCACACTACGGGTTTTGGCCCAAGGACATGTAAAAACCATCCTTTTTGGCCCTAGACTACAAAGGTGGGCCGCCTTCCAAAATATATTATATTCCTTCATCCGGCCTATAGTTCACACTTTATGCAAAACCCCAGAGGTTAGACAGTTGTCACTTCTCGCAATTAATTATACTTAGCTGCATAAAAAAGGCAAACAATCAGACATGCTTCGTTTAGTTATAAGACTCTCATTTTGAAAGTTTCAAATTTCTAACTAGTGACTAAAAAATCCTTAAATAAAATTCTTGATAAATATTAAACCAATTTTGAAATACGTGCTCACTGTCTTTTGCTCGTCGACTTCAATATTGCAATATTATCCGAAATTTGTAACCTAGAATCTTGATTACAATTTTCAGATTAATAGATTACTAGATGCTTGCAAACCATTGGTACCAAACAGGGAGAACTTGGAGCTATATTGAAAAATGTAGGCTACATATTACAGTTCCATAGGGCATTATATTGGACTTTGTATCATATTTCTAATTCGCGGTTCCAAAATCCCTTTAATATCAATCTTACTGGAGTCAAACAACATTTCTAAAATATGCAAGTACCCTTTTCTTTATTTAGGACTTCCGATGGCCTTGAAACTGCAAAGCTCAGGCACCTTTGAATGTAGAATGTACTTGGAATTTAACGCCATTTGGGGAAAACATAGAACATATATTATTTTACTAGACTAATACTGATGCTCGTCTTACAATTAAGCCTCACTTCAAAAATACTTAAATACAACGTTCAGTTTGGTAAACCAAAACAGTAGGAGATCTCAGATTTCACGATCAAACAAGTCTTACCCAGGCATCAGAGTCGTTTATTCAACATCCTACGCAGAGGGGGGGGGATAACGAATAGGATAGGATGGGCTCTAAGCATAAAGGTGAAATCGAAGAAAGAACTGTAAATGAATCTATATTTGACCCCAAGATACCGAGTTAACTTTGAAAATCCCACATGGCTAAAATTTTCTTCATTTTTTTTTCTTTTCGAATCCAAAATAAGTAAAAAAAAATAATAAAAAAGCTAAGATATTAGAAGGATTAATTTGTAGTATTAATAAGAGAACATTACTGGTTTCGGGGAAAGAACATGGACAAAATTTTAATGTGTAATTGGAAACAAGCTGAACCAATTCGTTGCACCAAATCCGACTTGAACCAACCGAGCTCCCTGAGTTGCTAAAGAGAGAGTTACAAGTCTTAAATGTGACAAAAATAACTCTTAACGCATTATAAATAGCCACAGCCAAGTCTCTCCTCCCTCTTATGCCGAAAAACGTCAAATGGATCCAAAACACTTATTTTTCCTTTTAGTAGGATAAACTACGATTAAACAATAATAGTGTAGCATGGTGCTCATGCTACTAAAGTAAGTATTAACTATACGGAATATTAATACTCAATGATATACCTGCTATTTTCTTTGAGGCATCAGGAGATGCAGATCGTGTAAGTGAAACTATTCTTTGGTGTTCACTATTGTTTGTTAATCCTTTAGCTTCAAGAAAATGAGGCGTCATTGTGTTATAATCTTCAGTTAGTAACTGAACTGAAATTGAAGAAGTTGAAAAAATGGTCATATCTATTTCAACTTTTATATTAACAGAATGGCCACAAAATTATATCAAACCAAACTTGGGAACATGCTCCTTTTTTGGACACTCCATTTCCTAAGAAATTTCCTAGGTAAGAAAATCTGTTGAGGTGAAAACCATTATTAGCCTCCTATATAATAAAGATAAGTTGTCTATTACTAAGTCAAATAAAAACCTGGCTCGAGACTCATGCTAAAATGGCATATTTCAACGACCAACAAAACAAAAAGAGAGTGCTAATAAACGTGTACATAACACAACCAAAATCTCACAAAAAAAAATGATAAAGCTAAATAGAATTGCTTATACAATATTTCCTGGTCTTATTTTTGAAAGTTTTTCAATTAGAACTTTCTTTAAAACCAGGCTGAATCTTATTCTGTAGTATGGAAACAATTTGTTAATATTGAATCTTACAGCGTAAGGCGATTATTCCTGCCAACTGTATTAGAATACCGGATGAATAAACAGATTGGTTATTGGTTAAAAGACCATACTGCAAGTCTGTTATGTATTGAATATTATAGCCTTATTTTTTCCTAATCATGCTCTCCGTCAACATAATGGACTGGAACAGGTATGGATGTTAAGATAATATATGATACTAGGATAAACTATTTTGAGTGTATGGTAGCTGAAGCTTCTAAGAAAAAAGGGTAAAGAATACGGCATTAGACTTTACAGTCCCTACCGGCGGTGCTGATCTCCGTTTCTTGGCCCTTCAGAACGGAAATTATTTCATTGTCGTTACTGTCGAAAAAAAAAATCAAATAGGGATAAATACTTTTATAAGACAGTGATAATTAACAGAAAATACTGGGTATTTCAGTCAAATGTGCAGTGACCGTCATCAGCAGAAATACAAAAATAAAACAATTAAGATCAATGATATGCAAACAAAATAACATAATTATGTATTGTTTAGTGCCCTTATTTTTTTCAATGTAATACCGGAAGCAAATCTCCTTGACCTTCCAGGTTCCTTCCAGATTCGTTAATTATGGGAATGAGGAATTAAAAGGTTTATTGGAAAATCTTAATTTTTTGCTTGGGAGGGGGATATAAAATTTACTGTAGAATTAAAAAAGGACGGAAAACTTCCTTTTCTGGATGTTCTTCTTTTAAAGAATGAAAATAGTATGGATTTTATAATTTACAAAAAAAAAACGACTAATAACAATATTTTTTTTCTTTTATTTCCGGTCACGCTCGCCATGTAAAAATTAGTTTGATCATTTCTTTAACAGACCTTATCTGTTATATACGCAGGGGGAGGGCTTCGGGCCCGGGCCCCCCCGAAATTTTGTGAAATGTTTAATTTCCCCATGATTTCTTGGGATTTCTGACAAAAGTAGGACATTTATTAGGAATCTAGATACATGTGTGAAGCCTTTTTTTGGGATTTTACAACATGCAATTATCCGGTGAAGTCACTGCCAATTATTGACCCATTTTCTGTCTAACTTTTTACCCTCTTTCAAGTAACTAGCGATTGTACTGTTTTTTTGTTGTTGTTTTTTTCGTAAAGAGAGTTTGCTTTCCACAACAAAATAGAATTATCCTTGATATTAGGGCGTTTATCCCCTTTTCATAAAATTTATCTTTTCAAGATAAAGTACAGCTTTTAATGGATCAATTTCGGAAACTATAATTTTTCATTAAAATCGATGTTTTCCCAATAGAAGAACTACCCCCCACAGCACCCATATTGCACTGTTAACCCTAAAATTCCCCTTTCAGTGGGATATAATAGATTAATCACTGGTTCTAAATCGCTATGAACACAACCTGAGCCTAAAACGTACTTTTGAGGCTTCAGTCCTCTTCCCCCCCCCCCATCTGCTACAATACTACAGATTAAAGTTAATCTGTATTTTTCAATATACGTGCTTTTTCCATTTATTTATTTATTAAATAAAAAAGTGCTACTTTATATCTGCGGCTTCGAAGGTTTTGCCCCCCCCCCGAAAATAATTCCTGCGTACGTGCCTTGACCCTATCTTTAAAATTTGCTCTCCATTGAGAAAGAGTTGTCTTTTATAAGGCAAATACTAATAGGTAACCAGTATCCAGATTGGTTAATTGACTAGACTTTTTCAAAAAGAAGAAAAAACTTTATAGAGATTTATAAGGAAGTCTTGGAGGTACTAACCAGAATTTGGAAATGAGGTTGGTACAACGTTAAGACTATATTTCGTCTGCTTTAAAGTAAAATTCCAAACCTGCAGATTTCAAATCAGCTCTATCGGAGCATATTTTTGATTTTCCGGACCATTTTATCTTATTCAAAAATGTCTCTTTGGTTTCTATGGCCTGGGGTTTGAAGCAAAATTTCCGGGAAACGATTGAAGTTAAAAATATGGGCATTAAACAATGCGTAATTATGTTATTTTGTATATATATATCATTTGTCCTAATTGTTTTATTTTAGTATTTCTACTGATGACCATCACTACTCATGTGACCGAAATGTTCAGCATTACTTAGTGAATTGTCACAGTAAAATAAAAAGATTTATATCTATTTGAACTTTTATATATCGTCAAGGAAAGGCAGTGTGATCTATGAAATTATCTATTTTGTTATTGTACACTGTTTCCTTCAGGAAACGTACGTCGAAAACTTTTCGGATTTATTAGGGCAACAGTTGGACTTCAAGTTAAAGAAATACCTCATACTTC